>NC_047041.1:27443327-27743327 GCF_011762595.2 Tursiops truncatus
TATGTGTGGTTGGATTTGATTTGCTAATCTTTTCTTGAAGATTTTTGCATCTATATTGGCCTGTAATTTTCTTTTTTGGTAGGGTCTTAGTCTGGCTTTACTATCAGAGTGATGGTGGCTTCACAGAATGACTCTGGGAGTGTTCCCTCCGCTTCGAGTTTTTGGAAGAGTTTGAGAAGGATCTGTGTATGTTCTTCTTTTATGTTTGGTAGAGTTCCCCAGTGAAGCCATCTGGTCTTGGTCTTTTGTTTTCAGAGACGTATTATTATTATTCTTATTATTACAGGTCCTATTTCACTTTTAGTGATCAGTCTGTTCAAAATCTGTTTCTTCTTGATTCAGTTTTGGTAGGCTATATGTTTCTAGAATGTTGTTCATTTGTTTTAGGTGGTCCAATTTGTTCATATATTGTTCATAGTATTCTCTTATGGAATTTTGTATTTCTGCAATATAAGTTATTTCTCTTCTTTCCTTTCTTATTTTGTTTATTTCGGTCCTCTCATTTTTCTTCTTGGTGAGCCTGGCCAGAGGTTTGTCAATTTTGTTTACCCATTTAAAACACAAACTCTTGGTTTTATTGATTTTTTCTATTGTTATTTTTTAATCTCATGTAATTTATTTCCTCTCTGATCTTTATTATTTCCATTCTTCTGCTGAATTTAGGTTTTTTCTTATCTAATTGTTTTAGGTGATAGTTTAGGTTGTTTATTTGACATTTTTCTTGTTTTCTGAGGAAGGCCTGTATTGCTATGAACTTCCCTCTTAGGACTGCTTTTCCTGCAGCCCATAGTTTTTGTGTGGTTGTGTTTTCATTGTCATTTGTTTCAAGGCATTTTTAAAATTTCTTCTTTGATTTCATCATTGACCTACTGGATTTTCAGTAACATGCTGTTTACTCTACATGTAATTGTGTGGGTTTTTTTCTCATTTATCTTTCTGTGGTTGATTTCTAGTTTCATGCTGTTGTGATCAGAAAAAATGTTTGAAATAAATTTTGTACTGTTAAAATTGTCGAGGCTTTTCTCGTGTCCTAATATGTTGTCTCACCTAGAGAATATTCCATGTGCACCTGAAAATAATGTGTATTCTGGGATTTTTATTAGTTTGTTTGTCTTGTTTTTTGTTTTGTTTTGTTTTGGATAAAATGTCTTGAAAAATATCAATTAAGTCTAACTGTTGAATTTTGTCATTTAATATCTCTGTTGTCTTATTGATTTTCTGTCTGGAATTTCTGTCCATTGATTTCAGTGGGGTGTTAAAATCTCCTGCTTTTATTGTATTTCTATCAGTTTCTCCCTTTATGTCTGTAAGTATTTGTTTTATGTATTTAGGTGCTCCTCTATTGGGTGCATATATATTAATGAGTGTAATATCCTGTTCTTGTATTGATCCTTTTATCATTGCATAGTGGTTATCTTTCTTTTTGGACTTTGTTTTAAGTCTATTTACTCGATATGAGTATTGCAACCCCCACTTTCTTTTCATTTCCATTTGCATGAAATATCTTTTTCCGTACCCTTACTTTCAATCTATGTGTGTTCTTCGCCCTAAAGTGGGTCTCCTGTAGGCAGCATATTGTAGGCTCTTGTTTCTTTATCCAATCTAACACTCTGTGTCTTTTGATTAGAGTATTTAGTCCATTGACATTTAAGGTAATTATTGATAGATATATATTTATTGTCATTTTAAACCTTTTTTTCCCATTGATTTTATATTTCTTCTTTGTCCCTCTCTTTTTCTTTTTGCTTTTCCTTTTGTGCTTTGATGGTTTTCTTTTGTATTATGCTTGGCTTCTCTTCTTTTTGTTTTTTGTGAATCTATTGTATGTTTTCGATTTGTGGTTACCCTAATTTTTAAGTATGTTAACTCATTACTCTATTTGCTTTAGACAGGTAATTGCAGAAGCTCAAACACATTCTAAAAAATCTACATTTTCTTACTTCTCTCCCCCACATTTTATGATTTTGATGTCTTATTTTACAACTTCATGTTTAACCTTTTGATATTCATTGTAGTTATAGTCACTTTCACAAAATGTTTTTGGTTTTTTTTTTTAATCTACGTACTGGCTTATTTAACTGACCTACAATTCTTTTATGTACTTGATTATCCTATTGTGCTTTTTCCCTTTCCTGTAGATTCTTGCTTCTTTTCTATTTCGAGAAGACCTTTCAATGTTTCCTTTAGGATAGGTTTAATATTGCACATTTCTTTTTTTTTTTTTTATTTTTGCGGTACGTGGGTCTCTCACTGTTGCGGCCTCTCCTGCCACGGAGCACAGACTCCAGACGCGCAGGCTCAGCAGCCACAGCCCATGGGCCCAGCCACTCCGTGGCATATGGGATCCTTCCGGACCAGGGCACGAACCCGTGTCCCCTGCATCGGCAGGCGGACCCTCAACCACTGCGCCACCAGGGAAGCCCTGCACATTTTTTATCTCTCTCTCTTTTCTAAATGATAGTCTTTTTGGGTAAAATATCCTAGGTTTTCGGTTTTTTCCCTTTCAGGACTTTGAATATATTGTACTACTCCCTGTGGCCTGCAAAGTTTCTGTACAGAAATCAGCTGATAGCTTTATTGGGGTTCCCTTGTAATTAATTCTTTGCTTTTTACTTGTTGCCTTAGAATCTTTAACTTTTGCCATTTTGATTATAATATGTTTTGATGTAGGTCTGGTTGGCTTCATCTTGTTTGGGACTCTCTGCACTTCCTGTACCTGGATATCTGTTTCCTTCTCTAGGTTTGGGAAGTTTTCAGCCATAATGTCTTCAAATACAAATAATTTCTTTCAATCCCTTTTTATCTGGGATTCACAATTACATGTAGATTGACATATTTTGTATTATCCCATAAATCTTGTATGTTGCTTTCCTTTTTTTTTTAATTTGTCTTTCTATCTGCTGTTTTGATTGGGTGATTTCCATTATTCTATCTTCCAGATCACTTATTTGTACTTCAGCATTATTTACTTTTCTATTCATTGCCTTTAGCTTTGTTTTCTTCTCAGAAATTGAGTTGTCTAGTTTTGATTGGTTCATCTTTATAAATTCTAGTTCCTTGTTACAGAGACCTGCATTTCTATAAATAGCCTTTCTTAATTCCTTTAGCATTTTTATTACTTCCTTTTTGAACTCATGGTCTGGTAGACTGAAGAGGTCTCTTTAATTGTCTTTCAGGAGATTTCTCTTCTTCTTTTAACTGGGAGTGATTCCTCTCCTTTTTCATTTTACTTATTTTCCCTTGACTCTATGAATTTAGGGAAAATAGTTATTTATCATGGTCCTGAAGGGCTATTTTTTATGTGGGAGTGTCCCTGTGTAGCCTACATAAGTCCAATTTTTTTGCTGTGAAGGATGTTTTTGGCATGGATGCCTGCCATGTTTTTCCTTGGGGTGGCCTTGAGGAAAAGGGTGTTATTGATGGAGGGTGTTATTGGTATTGTTTTGACCAGAGCCTGCACTGGACATTGAGCAGGGCATCTTCTTTGCTCTGTAGTTGTCACAGCTCTGTTGGGGGCAGGGTCTACTCCTCAGTTGTTTGAGAAAGCCTTCAGATCCAGTTCTAAGGTGTGGTGTGTGGTAGATAGGACTGGAGCACTCCCTCTGGGAACGGAGCCACTGTGTATTCCTCCCCAGGAACTGTCCACCAGTACGTGCACTCTTTGATTTCACCTATCATCTGTTGTGGCACTCACAAAGTAAACTATCATTGGCACTGCACTTGACCCTGCCTCCACAGTGGGCAAACTGGTAATTGGCTCAGATTCCACTTATGCTCACCAACAAAGCCTGCTATGGGTGTGCCATTAATCTTCCCCAGGCTCTGCTGCCAGCCATGAGCTGCACCCGCTGTTAGCACAGGGAGAATGAAACTGCTATGGTGGGCACCCACCCCTCCTTTTGTGTGTCTTAACAATGGGGATTCTATGTAGGACTTGGGCTCCATCCTGCACACAAAACCAGTTGTGGTCCCAACCACACTTCAGGCCCTTTTGGCTGTCTCCCCATCACCAAACTGAGTCCTCTTCCTGGGTCTGTCTGTTGAAGTCTGAGTTTCAGCACCTAGCCACTGCACACAACAGTAGACACCTGTCTCAGGCTGGGAGGTGCAGTGAGGTCTGTCCTCGTCTCTCTCTGTCCTGCCTGCTGCAAGCCAGCTGCTATACTCTCCTCTGAGTATGTGTGGCTCTCTATCTATTCTGGCTGACCTCCTAGTCAGTACATGATGTTCCCATGGTGAGGGAACATTTCTCCTTTCACAGTTCCCTCCCAGGGACACAGTCCAGTCCCAATTCCTTTTTTTCCCTTTTATACTACTCTGTTACATAGTGATATTTCTTGTAGCTTTGGTAGTATGGGGTCTTCTGCCAGTGTTCAGTGGGTATTCTGTGAGAATTGTTCCACATGTAGTTATATTTTTGATGTATTTATGGGAGGAGTTTAGCTCCACATCTTTCTTTTCTGCCATCTTGATTACTACCCTCTTTTCCTGCTTTTCTGTTCTTTATTTTATTTTTCTCTCTCTAATAATTTTATTACTATTATTATTTACTCCCTACTGCTAACTTTGGTTTTAGTACTTTTCTTACTTCCTCAAGGTGTAAAATTAGGTTGTTGATTTGAGATCCTACTTCTTTTTAAATATAGGTGTTTAGAACTATAACTTTCCTTCTGAGACTGCCTTTGCTAAATCTCATCACATTTGGTGTATATTTTAAAATTAATTTTCCTGTGATATCTTTTACTCCTGTGATGCTTGAGTGTATCTTTTAAGTTTTCACATAGTTATGAATTTTGTAATTTTCCTTCTGCTATTGACTTCCACCTACATTCCATTGTTGTCAGAGAACATATTTTGTATGATTTCAATATTTTATAATATACTGAGGCTTTTTTTGTGGGATAACATATGACTTACCTTGGAGAATGTTCCATGTGTTCTGAAAAAATGCAATTTATGCTGTTTTGGATGACCTGTTCTACATATGTTTATTAGTTCTACATATGTCTACATATCTAGTTGGTTTATAGTGCATTTCAAGTCCTTTGTCTCTTTGTCGATTTTCTGTCTAGGTGTTCTGTCCATTATGGACAATAATCTATTGAAGACTTAACTACTATTGTAGAACTAATGTTTCCTTTAATTCTATTAATAATTGCTTCATATATTTTGGGGTTCTCTTCTTTGGGGTAAATATGGTTAAAATTGTTATATTTTTGTGATAATTTGAGCCTTTTTATCAATGTGTAATGCCCTTCTTTGTCTTTTGTAACAGTTTGACTGAAGGTCAGTTTTGTGTGATATCAGGATCACTATGCCTGCTGTCTTTTGATTACAATATGCATGTATTTTTTTCCCCATTCTTTCACTTTTAATTCATTTGTGTCTCTAGATCTAAAATGAGCTTCCTGTAGAAAACATTGGTGTTGGGTTGTTGCTGTTTTATCCATTTTTCTCATCTATGGCTTTTGATTGGAATGCTTAATGCAACATTTTGAAAGTTAAAGAAAAAGAATGACTTACTTCTATCACTTTCCCATTTACTTTTTATATGCCTAATAGCTTTTTGTTCATTTCCTCCATTACTGCATTCCTTTGTTTTTAGTTTTTTTTAATAATAATAAGTTTTATTTTCTTCTCATATCTTTTTTGTGTAGTTTTTAGACATTTTCATTGTGAATACCACTAGGATGACACTAAAAATCCTAAAATTATGTTCAAATTGATGCCAACTTAACTTGGCACACACACACAAAAAAAATACTCCTGTCTCCCCCTGCCTTATGGTGTTACAATGAATTACATCTTTATATATTGTGTGCCCAATAACATAGACTTATAATTATTTTTATGAATTTGTCTTTTAAATTCTATAGGAAATAAAAAGTGAAATTACAAACCAAAGGTATAATTGTACTGGATTTGTTATTTGGCCAGATATTTATCATTACCAGATACATTTACTTATTAATACAGCTTTGAATTACAATTGTCCTTTTAACTTACCCTAAAGGATTCCCTTTATCACTTCTTATAAGACAGGTCAAGTGGTAATGAACTCAATTAGCTTTTGTTTATCTGGGAATATCTTAAGTTCTCCCTCATTTTTGAAAAACATGAATTCTGGATAGAGTATTCTTAATAGTTTTTTCTTTTAGCACTTTAAATATCATCCCACTGCCTCCAGGAATCCATGATTTCTAAGAAGAAATTGGCTATTAATCATATTGTGAATCCCTTTTACTTGATAAGTTGTCTCTGTCTTGCTGCTTTCAAGATTTTATCTTTGTCTTTGAACAATCTCATTATAGTCTGTCTTGGATAAGGTCTATATGGGTTTATCTTACTTGTACTTTGTCTTTGTTGAGTGTTTTGGATTTGTAGATTGTGTCCACAGTCTATGTTGAGATATTTTCAGCTGCTATTTCTTCAAATATTCTCTGCTTTTTTCTCTTTTTTCCTTGTGGTACTCCAATAAAATGTACTTAATGCAACTTGATCGTGTAGCACGAGTTTGTTGGCTCTTCTCATTCGTCTTTAATCTTTTTTCCTTGCTCTTCAGATCAATAATTTCAATTGTCCTATCTTCAATTTTGCTGTCTCTTTCTCCTGCCTGCTCAAATCTTCTGTTAAGACCTTCACTAGTGAATTTTTGCATAACTGTTATTTCAGCTACGGGATTTTCATTTGGTCTTTTAAAAAAAATTATTGCTTTACTGTTATTTTCATTTTCATACATTGTTTTTCTGATTTCCTTTAGTTCTTTTTGTTTTCCTTTAGCATTTTGACTGTATTTAAGACAATTGTTTAAAGTCTTTGTCAAGTAAGTTTGCCTTCATCAGAGATGGTTTCCCTCCATTTGTTTTATTCCTTTAAAAGGGTCATTCTTTTACTTATTTTTTATTTTTTAAATATCTTTATTGGAGTATAATAGCTTTACAAAGGTGTGTTAATTTCTGCTGTATAACAAAATGAATCAGCTATATATATACATATATATATATATATATATATATATATCTCCCCATATCTCCTCCCTCTTGCATCTCCCCTCACCCTCCCTATCCCATCCCTCTAGGTGGGCACAAAGCACAGAGCTATTCTCCCTGTGCTATGTGGCTGCTTCCCACTAGTTATCTATTTCAAATTTGGTAGTGTATATACGTCCACGCCACTCTGTAACTTCATCCCAGCTTACCCTACCCCCTCCTTGTGTCCTCAAGTCCATTTTCTACAACTGTGTCTTTATTCCTGTCCTTTCCCTAGGTTCTCCAGAAACGTATTTTTGTTTCTTTTGAGATTCCATATATATGTGTTAGCATACAGTATTAGTTTTTCTCTTTCTGACTTACTTCACTCTGTATGACAGTCTCTAGGCCCATCCACATAACTACAAATAATTCAAGTTCCTTTCTTTTTATGGCTGGTAATATTCCATTGTGTATATCTGCCACATCTTCTGTATTCATTCACTGTCAGTGGGCAATTAGGTTGTTTCCACGTCCTGGCTATTGCAAATAGAGCTGCAATGAACATTGTGGTACATGACTCTTTTTGAATTACGGTTACTCAGGGTATATGCTTAGTAATGGGATTGCTGGGTCATATGGTAGTTCTATTTTTAGACTTTAAGGAACCCACATACTGTTCTCCATAGTGGCTGTATCAATTTATATTCCCACCAATAGTGCAAGAGGGTTCCTTTTTCTCCACACCCTTTCCAGCATTTATTGTTGGTACATTTTTTGGTGACGGCCATTCTGACTGATGTGAGGTAATACCTCACTGTAGTTTTGATTTGCATTTCTCTAATGATTAGTGATGTTGAGCATCCTTTCATGTGTTTGTTGGCAATCTGTATATCTTCTTTGGAGAAATGTCTATATAGGTCTTCTGCCCATTTTTGGATTGGGTTTTTTGTTTATTTGATATTGAACTGCATGAGTTGCTTGTATAATTTGGAGATTAATCCTTTGTCAGTTGCTTCATTGGCAAATATTTTCTCAAATTCTGCAGGTTACCTTTTCACCTTGTTTATGGTTTCCTTTGCTGTGTAAAAGCTTTTAAGTTTCATTAGGTCCCATTTGTTTATTTTTGTTTTTATTTCCATTTCTGTATGAGGTGGGTCAAAAAGGATCTTGCTATGATTTATGTCATAGAGTGTTCTGCCTATAGTTTCCATTACGAGTTTTATAGTTTCCAGTCTTACACTTAGGTCTTTATCCATATTGAGTTTTTTTTTGTGTGTATGGTGTAACACAGTGTTCTAAATTCATTTTTTTACAAGTAGTTGTCCAGTTCTCCCAGCACCAGTTATTGAAGAGACTGTCTTTTCTCCATTGTATATTCTTGTCTCCTATACCAAATATAAGGTGGCCATATGTGCATAGGTTTATCTCTGGCCTTTTTATCCTGTTCCATTGATCTATATTTCTGTTTTTGTGCCAGTACCATACTGTCTTGTTTACTGTAGCTTTGTACTATAATCTGAAGCCAGGGAGCCTGATTCCTCCAGCTCCGTTTTTCTTTCTCAAGATTGCTTTGGCTATTCAGGCTCTTTTGTGTTTCTATACAAATTGTGAATTTTTTTGTTCTAGTTCTGTGACAAATGCCATTGGTAGTTTGATAGGGATTGCATTGAATCTTGAGATTGCTTTGGGTAGTATAGTCATTTTCACAATGTTGATTCTTCCAATCCAAGTTCATACTATATCTCTCCATCTGTTTGGATCATCTTTAATGTCTATCATCAGTGTCTTATAGTTTTCTGCATACAGGTCTTTTGATTCCTTAGGTAGGTTTATTCCTAGATATTTTATTCTTTTTGTTGTAGTGGTAAATGGGAGTGTTTCCTTAATTTCTCTTTCAGATTTTTGATCATTGGTGTATGGCAATGCAAGAGTTTTCTGTGCATTAATTTTGTATCCTGCTACTTTACCAATTCATTGATTAGCTCTGGTAGTTTTCTGGTAGCAACTTTAAGATTCTCTATGTATACTATCATTTCATCTGCAAAGAGTGACAGTTTTACTTCTTCTTTTCTGATTTGGATTCTTTTTCTTTATTTTTCTGATTGCGGTGGCCAAAACTTCCAAAACAATGTTGAAGAATACCAATGAGAGTGGGCAACCTTATCTTTTCCTGATCTTAGAGGAAATGGTTTCGTTTATTCACCATTGAGAATGATGTTGGCTGTGGGTTTGTCATATACATCCTTTATTATGTTGATAATATCCTCTATGTCTACTTTCTGGAGTGTTTTTATCATAACTGTGTGTTGAAATTTGTTGAAAGTTTTTTTCTGCATCTATTGTGATGATCATATGGTTTTGCTCCTTCAATTTGTTAATATGGTTTATCACATTGATTGATTTGTGTATATTGAAGAATCCTTGCATTCCTGGGATAAACCCCACTTGATCATGTTCTATGATCCTTTTAATGTGCTGTTGGATTCTGTTTGCTAGTATTTTGGTGAGGATTTTTGCATCTATGTTCATCAGTGATATTGGCCTGTAGTTTTCTTTCTTTGTAATATCTTTTTCTAGTTTTGGTGTCAGGGTGATGGTAGCCTAGTAGAATGGTTTGGGAGTGTTTCTCCTACTGCTATGTTTCAGAAGAGTTTGAGAAGGATAGGTGTTAGCTCTTTCTTTAAATGTTTTGATAGAATTCACCCGTGAAGCCATCTGGTCCTGGGCTTTTGTTTGTTGGAAGATTTTTAATCACAGCTTCAATTTCAGTGCTTGTGATTGGGCTGTTCATATTTTCTATTTCTTCCTGGTTCAGTCTCTGAAGGTTGTGTTTTTCTGAGAGTATTTCCATTTCTTCCAGGTTGTCCATTTGTTGGCATATAATTGTTTGTAGTAATCTCTCATGATCCTTTTTATTCCTGCAGTGTCAGTTGTTACTTCTCCTTTTTTTATTTCTAATTCTATTGATTTGAGTTTTCTCCCTTTTTCTCTTCACTTGTCTGGCTAATGGTTTATCAATTTTGTTTATCTTCTCAAAGAACCAGCTTTTAGTTTTATTGATCTTTGATATCGTTTCCTTCATTTCTTTTTCATTTACTTCTGATCTGTTCTTTTTGATTTCTTTCCTTCTGCTAACTTTTGGGGTTTGTTTGTTCTTATTTCTCTAATTTCTTCAGGTGAAATGTTAGGTTTTTTATTTTTGTTTCTTGAGAGAGAATTTTATTGCTATAAACTTCCCTCTTAGAACTGCTTCCCGTAGGTTTTGGGTCATCATATTTTTATTGTTATCTTTTTCTAGGTATTTTTTAATTTCCTCTTTTATTTCTTCAGTGATCTCTTGGTTATTTAGTAGTGTATTGTTTAGTCTCCATGTGTTTGTACGTTTTGCCATTTTTTTCCTGTAGTTGATATCTAGTCTCATAGCGTTGTTGTCAGAAAATATTCTTGATATGATTTTAATTTTTAAAAATTTACCAAGGCTCGATATGTGTCCCAAGAAATGATCTATCCTTGAGAATTCTCCATGAGCAATTGAGAAGAAAGTGTATTCTGTTGTTTTTAGATGGAATGTCCTATAAATATCAGTTAAGTACATCTTGTGTAATGCATCATTTAAAGCTTGTTTTTCCTTGGTTATTTTCATTTTGGATGATCTGTCCATTGATGTAAGTGGGGTGTTAAAGTCCCCTACTATGATTGTGTTACTGTTGATTTCTCCTTTTATGGCTGTTAGCATATGCCTAATGTATTGAGGTGCTCCTATGTTTGGTGCATAAATATTTACAGTTGTTATATCTTCTTCCTGGATTGATCTCTAGATCATTATGTAGTGTCCTTCTTTGTCTCTTGTAATAGTCTTTATTTTAAAGTCATTTTTCGTGCTATGAGAATTGCTACTCCAGCGTTCTTTTGATTTCCATTTGCCTGAAATATCTTTTTATATCCCTTCTGTTTCAGTGTGTATGTGTCACTAGGCCTGAAGTGGGCCTCCTGTAGACAGCATATATACAGGTCTTGTTTTTGTATCCATTCAGCTAGTCTGTGTCTTTTGGTGGAAGCATTTAATCCATTTACATTTAAGGTATTATCGATATTTATGTTCCTATTACTCTTTTCTTAATTGTTTTGGCTTTGCTATTGTAGATCTTTTCCTTCTCTTGTGTTTCCTGCCTAGAGAATTTCCTTTAGCATGTGTTGCAAAACTGGTTTGGTGGTGCTGTATTCTCTTAGTTTTTGCTTGTCCATAAGGATTTTAATTTCCCTGTCGAGTCTGAATGAGATCCTCGCTTAGGTGAGTAATCTTGGTTGTAGTTTTTCCCTTTCATCACTTTAAATATGTCCTGCCTCTCCTTTCTGGCTTGCAGAATCTCTGATGAAAGATCATCTGTTAACCTTATGGGGATTCCCTTGTATGTTATTTGTTGTTTTTCCCTTGCTGCTTTTAATATTGTTTTTTGTATTTAATTTTTGATAGTTTGATTAGTAGGTGTCTTGGCGTGATTTTCCTTGGATTTGTCTTTTATGGGGCTCTCTGCTCTTCCTGGACCTGACTGACTATTTCCTTTTCCATATTAGGGAAGTTTTCAACTCTAATATTTTCAAATATTTTCCCATATCCTTTCTTTTTCTCCTCTTCTCTGAGACCACTATAATTCGAATGTTGGTGCATTTAATGTTGTCCCAGAGGTCTCTGAGACTGTCCTCAATTCTTTTCATTCTTTTTTCTCTATTCTGCTCTGCAGTAGTTATTTTCACTGTTTTATGTTCCAGGTCACTTGTCCGTTCTTCAGCCTCAGTTACTCTGCTATTGATTCCTTCTAGAGAATTTTAAATTTCTTTTACTCTGTTGTTCATCATTGTTTGTTTGCTGTTTAGTTCTTCTAGGTCATTGTTAAACATTTCTTGTATTTTCTCCATTCTATTTCAAGATTTTGGATCATATTTACTATCATTACTCTGAATTTTCTTTTCAGGTAGACTGCCTATTTCCTCTTCATTTGTTTGTTCTGGTGGGTTTTTACTTTGCTCCTTCATCTTCTGTGTGTTTCTCTGTCTTCTCGTTTTGCGTAACTTACTGTGTTTGGAGTACCCTTTTTGCAGGCTGCAGGTTTGTATATCCCCTTGTTTTTGGTGTCTGCCACCAGTGGGTAAGGTTGGTTCAGTGGGTTGTGTAAGCTTCCTTGTGGAGGGGACTGGTGTCTGTGTTCTGGTGGATGAGGCTGGATCGTGTCCTTCTGGTAGGCAGGACCACATCCAGTGGTGTGCTTTGGGGTGTCTGTTACCATATTATGATTTTAAGCAGCCTCTCTGCTAATGGGTGGTGTTGTGTTCTTGTCTTGCTAGTTGTGTGGCATATGGTGTCCAGACCTGTAGCTTGCTGGTCATTGAGTGAAGCTGGGTCTTAGCACTGAGATGGAGATCTCTGAGATAGCTTTTTCTGTTTGATATTACATCTGGCCTGGAGTTTTCTGGTGGATGAGACCCCCTGAACTCGGCTCTCCCAACTCAGTGGCTCAGGCCTGATACCCGGCCAGAGCACCAGGACTAAAAGGGTGCTTTACTGTTCTGTATGCTTTGTATTTTTGTTGTTGTTGTTGTGGTTGAACAGTTGAGATTTGAATACTACTGTATGGTAAGTATGGAAATCAGACTTTTTCTCTTCTCCAGGAATTACTTTTATTTTCTGATTTTTGAAACCTATAGTTTTCTGTTTGTTTAATGACTTTTACAAACTTTTTTTTCCCACTGATATGATTTTTTTCTTTAGTGTAGTTACTGAAGTTTCTGTTCCATAATTTTCTGTTCAACTAGTATTTTCACAGAGCTTTTCTTGAACCCCAAAGTCTACAAACTAAGGTACAAATAGAGAGACAAACACCTCTTCCAGTCTATACAGATTGACTCAATGTGACGACATTCATTCAAAGCTTAGCTGGGTTTGCATTGAGTCTAGGGATCAGACTAAAATTAAAGATGAAGGCCTTCTCAAGGCTTTCCTGGTAGTGCAGTGGTTAAGAATCTGCCTGCCAATGCAGGGGACATGGGTTTGATCACTGGTCTAGGAAGATCTCAAATGCCACAGAACACCTAAGCCCATGAACCACAACTACTGAGCCTGTGCTTTAGACCCCATGAGCCACAACTACTGAGCCTGTGCACCACAACTACTGAGCCCATGTGCTGCAACTACTGAAGCCAATGCTCCTAGAGCCCACGCTCCACAAGAAAAACTACTGCAATGGGAAACCCATGCACTGCAACAAAGAGTAGCACCTGCTCTCCACAACTGGAGAAAGCTTGCACAGAAATGAATACCCAGTGCAGCCAAAATTAAATTAAATTAAATTAAATTAAAAAAATTTTTAAATCTCCCACCTTAAAAAAAAGAAGATGAAGGCCTTCTCAAGTTGTTTATTAGCATGTCTCTTACCCTGGGCATGCACATGTCCACTTAAAATCCCCAATATGCATGGATGATTTTGAAAGCCTTAATTTCTCTATGAAATTCTACTCAGTATTTCTTCTGACTCTCAAGGATTCTATTGTTCATTTCAACCATAATCTTCTGACCTAGGAACCTGTGAGTTATTAGTTTGGTTTGCTTTAGTTTCAAACAATGTGCATCTCTGTCTGGACTGAGTTCTGAGTAAAGTGAAGCTGAGACAAGCATTATAAGCACTTTAGACAGATTTATTTTACGAATAAATTCTCATTGCTCTATGTAACCTCTATAAGCTTCCAACAAATAAAACAGTATAGTATAATCAATATATTTGTGCATCAAAAACATGTATTTTCCTAGACTTTTAAGCAAAAACGTGTAGAGGGGGAAAGGAGAACATTGAGAGAGAAAAGAGAGAAATGGACATATTTTCCCTCTTTTTAATGTTTTAAAGAAAAATGAAGGCAGATTTGATTTTCTTTCTATTTATGAAAGAAAAAAAATGCTTTCTCCACTAAAAGAATACATAAACATGGCACTGTAAATAAAAGAAGAGTAATGAAATGCACTGTTATTGTTTTCAAGAGAAGGTGCAAGAAATTATGTCAAATAAAATAAATGTTTCAATCAATTCCCCACAGGCCATCCAACAGCTGTCTAATAGTTTCTGTTCAATTATTTGATGATATGCGTCAACAAACAGTCCAAGCTTGATTACTCTTTCTAATTCTCCATTAACAAAATATTCACTCACTATGTGCATAGGACTGCTTGCTGAGTGTTTTCTGTCTGGGAACTCTTCCCCAACAGGCATAGCAGTATGCAAGCAAATATTGTCTCTTCTTATGGCATGGCATACATTAAAGTCTGTGAACCATCATGACAGTTTCTGTCGAAAGTGAATGGGATGCTAAAAAGAAAGTGAGACAGGTACACTGTGCCTTGAGTAAACTGCCATCAGCATGATGATTGGATGTTATAATAAAACACTATGTGGAAGTGGAAGGCAGCAAATTCTGTTCATATTCTGTAGTAATTGACTATCCCTTCCTTACCTATAATGAAATTTGAACGAGAGACACGTTTGTTTCTTTGTTTTTTTTTTGTTTGTTTTCTATGCATTAATTATTAAGATTAAAAATGTTTACAGAGTGGTATTCTCAATTGCACTCAGAGGTCTTACTCCTTTTATGGAAATTTAATATCTGTTCTCCTCTATATTACTTAAGTACTGTTCAAAACCCACACGGGATTTTAATTCCAAAATAAAATATGGACAAGAAAATGAATCAAGACAGAGTGGATAATATCAAAACAATAAAATAAACTGGCTCATGAAACATAGCTTCCCCTACATTGGAAGATTAAGCAGTGGTGAGAATCTCTCAGAGATGCAGTCAATGGTATTTCTCATTAAAGTAGAAGGCTAGACTAGATGGCAGATAAATTCTAATAGTGCCATTAAAAGTAGTTACTTAGATTCATTGATCTTTTCTATTTTGTTAGTGTCTATTTTATTTATGATCTGATCTTTATCATTTATTTACTTCTACTAACACTGGGTTTTGTTTGTTCTTTTTCTAGTTCCTTTAGGTATAAGGCTACACTGTTTATTTGAGATTTTTCTTGTTTCCTGAGGTAAACTTGTATCACTATAAACTTTCCCATAGAACTGCCTTTGTTATGTACCATAGATTTGTATTGTCATGTATTCATTTTCTTTTGTCTCTAGGTATTTGTTGATTTCCTCTTTGATTTCTTCAGTGACTCATTGGTTGTTTATTATATCATTTACCCTTAGGTATTTGTGCTTTTTGTATTTTTTCTTTGCAGTTGATTTATAGTCTCATTGTGTCATGATCAGAAAATATGTTTGACATGGTTTCAGTTTTCTTAAATTAACTGAGGTTTATTTTGTGGCCTAGCATGTGTTCTATCCTTGAGAATGCTCCCTGTGCACTTGAAAAGAGTGCATATTCTGCTGCTTTCAAATTCAATGCTCTATAGTATCAGTTAAGTCAATTTTGTCTAATGTGTTATTTAAGGCCTGAGTTTTCCTTATTGATTTTTTGTCAGGGTAATCTGTCCATTGATGTATGTGTGGTTTTAAAGTACCCTAATATTATTGTGTTACTGTCACCTTTATGTTTGCTAACATTTGCTTTATGTATTTATGTGATACTATGCTGGGTATATATATATTTACAATTGTTATATCTTCTTGTATTGATCTCTTGATCATTGTGTATTGTTCCTCTTTGACTCTTGTAAACATCTTTACTATAAAGTCTATTTTGTCTGATATAAATATTATTACCCCAGTTTTCTGTTTATTTCTATTTACACTACTCTATGTCTTCTGATTGGAGCATTTAGTCCACTTACATTTAAAGTAATTATTGATATATATGCTTTCATAGGATAAAGAAAATTGATAAATCTTTAGCCAGACACAGCAAGAAAAAGGGTCCATACCAATAAATCAGAAATGAAAAAGTAAAAGTTATAAACAACACCACAAAAAGAATAATAACAGAGCTCTACAAAAAATATATACCAATAAAATAGGCAGCCTAGAAAAAATGGACAAATTCTTAGAGATATACAGTCTCCCAAGACTGAACCAGGAAAAAATAGAAAATATGATCCAATCAATTACCAGTATTAAAATGAATCAATAATAAAAATATTTCCAATAAATAAAAGTCTGGGATCAGTTGGCTTCACAGTTGAATTCAATCAATTATTTTAAGAAAAGTTAACACCTATCCTTCTAAGACTATTCCAGAGTGCAGAGTAATGATTTCTTCCAAACTCATTCTATAAGGCCAGCATCACCCAGGTAAAAAAACCATAAAAAGATATCATAAAAAAGAAAATTACAGACCAATATCCCTGATGAACATAGATGCAAATATCCTCAACAAAATATTAGCAAACTGAATTCAACAATACATTAAAAGGATCATACACCATGCCCAAGTGAGATTTATCCCAGGGATACAAAGATTTTTTCATTATCTGCAAATAAATCAATGGGATACAATATATTAGGGAACTGAAGAGTAAAAAATATATGATCATCTCAATAGATGTAGAAAAAAGCTTTGGACAAAATTAAACATGTTATCTCCAGAAAGTGAGAATTGAGGGAACATACCTCAATGTAATAAAGGTCATATATGGCAAACCCACAGCTAACATCATACCCAATGGTGAAAAGCTGAAATTATTTCCTCTAAGATCAGAAACAAGACAAGGATGCTCAGCGCACTCTCACCACTTTTATTCGACAAAATATTGGAAGCTCTAGTTACAGTAATCAGACAAGGAAAAGAAATAAAAAAGCATCTAAAATTGATAGGAAGGATTAAAACTGTCACTGTTCACAGATGACCTGATACTATATGTATTAGAAAACCCTAAGGATACCACCAAAAAACTACTAAAGCTCATCAATGAATTTGATAGTTTCAAAATACAAAATTAATACACTGAAATCTGTTGCTTTTCTATACACTAACAATGAACTCTCAGAAAGAGAAATTAAAGACATAATCTCATTTACAATTGCATCAAAAAGAATAAAATACCTAGGAATGAATCACCTAAGGAGGTAAAATTGCTGTACTCAGAAAACTATAAGGCACTGATGAAAAAAACTGAGGATGATACAAGCAGATGGAAAGATATATTGTGTTCATGCATTGGAAGAATTAATATTGTTAAAATGAACATAGTACCCAAAACAATACAGATTCAATGCAATACCTATCAACATACCAATAGTATTTTTCACAGAACTAAAACAAATATTTTTAAATTATATGGAAACAAAAAAGACTCTGAATAGACAAAACAATCTTGAAAAAGAAGAACAGAGTTGGAGGAATCATGTTCCCTCACTTCAAACTACACTACAAAGCTACAGTAATCAAAACAATAAGATAGTGGCAGAAAAACAGCCACATAGATCAATGGAACAGGTTAGAGAGCCCAGAAATAAACCCATCAACCTATGGTCAATTAATCTATGACAAAGGAAGGAAGAATGTAAAATGAAGAAAACACAGTCTTTTCAATAAGTGGTGTTCAGAAACTAGAGAAAACCACTACATGTAAAAGAATGAAATTAGTCATTCTCTCATATCATATAGAAAATAAACTCAAAATGGTTAAAGACCTAAATTTAGGACCAGAAACCATAATACTTCTAGAGGAAAACAGAGAGAATACTCTTTGGCATAAATCATAACAATATATATATTTTTAGGTCTGTCTCCTAAATCAAAGGAAATAAAAACAAAAATAAAGAGGTGGGACCTAATAAGCCTTAAAAGCTTTTACACAACAAAGAAAACTGTGGACAAAATGAAAAGACAATGTACTGGACAGGATAAAATATTTGCAAATGATAAGACTGATAAGGGTTTAATATTAAAAATATATCTTAATAGCTTATACCACTCAACATAAATAAACTCAATTTAAAAAGGAGCAGAATATTTGAGTAGTCATTTTTCCAAAGAGGACACTCAGATGGAAAACAGGCACATGAAAATATGCTAGACATGGTTAATCATTAGATAAATGCAAATTAAAACCACAATGAGATACATCTTACACCTGTCAGAATGACTATCATCAGAAAGAACACAAATAAATGTTAGTGAGGATATGGAGGAAAGAGAACCCTTCCCACACTATTGGTGGGAATGTAAATTTGGGCAGTCACTGTGAGAAACAGCATGGAGGTTTCTCTAGAAACTAAAAATAGAACTATTATATACCTAGCAATTCCACTCCTGTGTATATATTTGAATAAAAAAACAGAAGCAGAAACACTAATTCAAAAATATACATGCACCCCAATGTTTGTAGCAGCATTATTTGCAATTGCTAAGATATAGAAACAACCTGAGTGTCAAAGAAGCGGACAAAGTGGATAAGGAGAGGGAATGGGGGAGGGCCAAGATAGGGGTAGTATATTATGAGTTACAAACTATTACGGGTAAAATAAATAAGCTACAAGGATATATTGTACAACACAGAGAATATAGCCAGTATTTTATAATAACTGTAAATGGCATATAACCTTTAAAAATTCTGAATCACTATGTTGTACACCTACAGCTTATATATTATTTTATATCACCTATACTTCAATGAAAACATTTTTAATAAATAAGTGTTTGGAGAAGTCATTTGATTTCCTCCAATTTTTTTCTACACATTTTAGTCAGCTTTCCTGATTGTAACAATCTGTACATATTTTACAAGCATTCAGTTATGATTTATGGAGATTAACATTTATTGAGTACTTTTAGGTTCCTAACACTGTGTCATCAAATGTCATTATTTTTTCTCCTTAAATCTATAAATATAGGAATTTAGGGAGAATAAATAATGTCATGTGGCCAAGGTTTCTTACCTAGGCTATTTGTTAAAAGGTGTTATTCAAAAGCTGAGGCAGGAAACTCAGGATGATAAAAAGTTTGAGCCACATAGAGTTTGAGATCTTGGTGAACACCAGTAGAAGATATCAAATGTGATTGAGGAGCACTTAGGATTATGGACTAAATTCATTTGAGTGAAAGCCAATTGCAGGATATTAACCATATTAGTCTCAGATATCTTGGAACTTGAACATTAGCTCAGCAGTTCCATTAATAAGAAAGGGAAGAGAGGAAGACTTGTTCAGAACATCAAAGGAGCACAATCTTCAATATTTGTCTCCTAATAGCTTTATTGATATGGAAAGCTTATGTAACTCTTTATTAAGGATATTTAAGTTGTGGCTTGGGCTGGTGGTAAGCAGGGTTGAGGGAGGGTGCATATTCTGTTCTGAAATTGGCAAATAGAGGAGTGATGGAAAGTGAAGCTGCAAGAATTATATTAATCACAGTAATTAGGTTTACAGAAAAGCAATTTTCCAATTATTCTCAAATTCAAGAATTTATTGAGCATTTACTTGTGTTTAAGTGTAAAGTAAATAATACAGGGTATGACTTCATGGACCTCATTTAGTTTAACAAAAAGAGTAAATTAGTTTAGTAATGAGAAGAACAGCTTACTCCTCATCGAATGCTTTTTGGCAAACTTGCTTATTTAAAAATTTTATTTTTTTATTTGACCTAATAATACACAAATTCCTTCATGGTAAATGTCATTTTAATCATGTTTTTTAGTCATTTGAAACTTAGTGAAAATAAATGTATCATATTTTTTCCTGGAGTGGGAAAAGGAAGTCTTCATGAAGGCAGGAGTGCTTCTGAAGAAAAAGTATTTTTTCTGAAGAAAAAGTACTACTGACAGAATAAATACTAGATATACTATCTTGTACATGGTTAGAGTGGTACCAAAACATATTGCTCCAACCATTTCTCTGCCAGTGTCTTTGATATTTCATATGTCTTAGGCATGAAAATCTGTAATTAAAAAGTTTTTATTCACAGCCTTGCTTTTTCAATATTGTCTAATTTTTACCTCCATTCTCAAATTAAACTACTTTACGATTATATTGCTGAAGGTAGATGATCATGATATTGGTCCTGATTGTAATATCTTGCTTTACTGATGCACAGAGTCTGTTTCCTTTATTATCTATTTATGCTAGATCCCTGCCAGTTATGCTGCTGTGTGCTAGAATGCTCTGAAATGTGTGGCCAATGATTCTGTGCAGCACAGTCCTCCAATCTAATGTAACTTTGCCCTAGACTTTCATAACAATCGGAGGCTTTCTTATGGGCATTTTGAATTCTATTGAGCAGAATTTACTTCCTTTGATCCACTGACTTAAGTTCTCTGATGCCTTTCCAACCTTTCTTGGAGGATTTTCCTTATCCCAAGTTCTCAGATTTTGGCATTGCAACCCTACTTGTTGTTTTCATTTAAGGAAAAAGAAAAAAAGTTAACATGCTCTAGGACTTATACTCTATTATTCTTCCCTTTATCAGTTTTGTGTATACATACATTTGTGTGGCAATCTCAGTAATCATTCATGAAAAATCTTAGATGGCATCATTGTTTTACTAAATTTCAAACAAATCCTTAATAAGAATACATGTGGCAGCTTCTAATTTGTAAAACTGGAAACAAGAATTTTTCAGATTTTACTATATAATTAGTACCTCTGAGAACAGAGAGAAACAAAACCTTAAAATTTTCATGATCCTAAAGAGTATCAAATATTATGCTCTGATAGTGCAAGATAAGTCCTTTAATAACATCACAGGCAGATGTTTGTGTTTAGTTAAATGAAATTTAGAGTGAAACATTATGGTGAAGTCCAAACTTCATTTCTCTCAATTCATAGCAGAGTATAATATAGACTTGCCAATATATTTTAAAGAACTTATTTTTCCTGAAATCTGGCAAACTTATTCCTCTTTTTCTATCATATTTTAAAATAAAAATAACATTAAGTTTGACCACAAGAGGCAATGTATTTAACTGTCCATTTAATGCAAGAATCTCCCATCTAAATACTCTTACAAATGGAATTCAGTGTTGTTTAAAGTGGTTCATCAAAATTATATGTCAACTCTAATGGCTAAGATGTTGCATTGTTTTTGTTTTCTTTCAGGCTAAAAAATTCCAATTTCAATTAGTCCCTATAGGGCACCATTTCTACATCTTTGCCATCTTGATAGCTCTTTTAATAATCCTGATTTGTAAACACACTTTTTAAACTTTACTATACTCTGACAATACAAGTGAAACAAACAAAAAAATTCATTTAATTTGGTAAAATAAAAGCTAAATTTTTTTTAAAAAATAAATTTTATCGTTTTAGTGTTCTCCTTTATAAAAAGTAAACATTTTATATTTGAATAATTTTAGAGTTGCAGAAAATATGTGAAATGTACAGAGAATCTCTCTTACCCCACATTTAATTTCCCCTATTATTAATACCTTGCATTTTTATGGTACATTTATCACAATTAATTAATATTGATTAATTAACTAATATTGATACAGTATTATTAACTATAGTCCATATTTCATTCAGATCTCAGGGAGGCAGAATAATGGCCCCTAAATTGGTATACATGCTAATTCCTTGAACCTGTGTACATATTAGATTATTAGATTATATCAATTCAGATTGCAGAAGGAATTAAAATTGCTAATCAGCTGACCTTAAAATACAGAAATTCTTCTGGATTCTCTGGGTGAACTCAATGTAATTACAAGTTCCCTTAACTGTGGAAGAGGGAAGCAGAAGAAGATGTTAGAGTGATGCAAAGTGAGAACTCAAGTCACTGTTTCTGGCTTTGAAAACAGGAAGAGGACCAGAAACCATGAGAAGTTGGCAATCTCTAAATCCTAGAAGAGGCAAGGAAATGAGTTCTCCCTTAGAGCCTGCAGGAAAAAAATGTAGCCTTGCCAGCACCTTGATTTTCCTTCAATGAAACTCATTTTGAACTTCTGAACTACAGAACTGTAAGAAAATAAATGCATGCTTTTAAGCCACTGCTTCCACTGTAATTTATTACAGCACCCATAGAAAATTGAAATGCTTAACTTTTTTAAAAAAACAATTTATTGGAGTATAGTTCATTTACAATGTTGTGTTAGTTTCAGGTGTACATCAAAGTGAAACAGTTATATATATATCTCCACTATTTTTATGCTATTTTTCCATATAGGTCATTACAGAGTATTGAGCAAAGTTTCTTGTGCTATACAGTAGGTCCTTATTAGTTATCTATTTTATATACAGTAGTGTGTATATGTTAATCCTGATCTCCCAATTTATCCCTTCCCTGCTGATAACCATAAGTTTGTCTTCTACATCTGTGACTCTATTTCTGTTTTGTAAATAAGTCCATTTGTACGATTTTTTAGATACCTCATAGAGGGTGAAGTCATATGATATTTGTCTTTGTCTGTCTGATTTACTTTAGCTCTTTTTTATGTCTGAGTAATATTCCATCATATATATGTACCACATCTTCTTTATCCACTCCTCTGTCAGTGGAAATTTAGGTTGCTTCCATGTCTTGGCTATTGAAAATAATGCTGCAGTGAAATTTGGGGTGCATTTATCATTTCAAATTATGGTTATCTACAGATATATGCCCAAGAGCAGGATTGCTGGATCATATGGTTGTTCTATATTTAGTTTTTAAACGAACCTCCATATTGCTCTCCATAATAGTTGCGCCAATTTACATTCCCACCACCATTGTAGTGGGGGTTCCCTTTTCTTCACACCCTCTCCAACATTTATTATTTTTCTTGGAAGAAAGGCTTGCTTTGTGGCCCAACATGTAATTAATCCTGTAGAATGTTCCATGTGCACTTGAAAAGAATGTGTACTCTTCTGCTTTTGGATGGAATGTTCTATAAATACCAATGAAGTCCACCGGATCTAATGTGTCCTTTAAGACCTGTGTTTCCTTTTTGATTTTCTGTCTGGATAATCTGTCAATTGATGAAAGTGGATTGTTAAAGTCCCTCACTATTATTGTGTTACTTTTGATTTCTGCCTTTATAGCAGTTAGTATTTGCCTTATACGTTGAGGTGCTCCTATGTTGGGTGCATATATGCTTACAATTTTTATACCTTCTTCTTGGATTGCTCCCTTGATCATTATGTAGTGTCCTTCATAGTCTATTGTAACAGTCTTTATTTTAAAGTCTATTTCTTCTGATAGGAGTATTGCTACTCCAGCTTTCTTTTGGTTTTGATTTGCATGGAATATCTTTTTCCATCCCCTCACTTTCATTCTGTATATATCCCTAGTTCTGAAGTGGGTCTCTTGCAGACAGCCTGTATACAGGTCTTGTTTTTGTTGCCTTTCAGACTAAGTCTTTTGGTTGGAGCATTGTCAATTTGCATTTAAGGTAATTATTGATATGTATATTCTTATTGCCATTTTGTCAATTGTTCTGTTTTTGTAGATCTTTTTTCTTCTTTTCCTCTTTTGTCCTCTTGTGTTTTAATGACTATCTTTAGTGTTGCATTTGGATTGCTTTTTCTTTTATGTGTGTGTATCTATTGTTGATTTTTGGTTTACAGTTCCCATGAGGTTTTGATATAGCAGTATATATATATACAAGTTTTCAGTTGCTGGTCTCTTAATTTTAAATGCAATTCTCATTTCTTTTATTTGTACTCTCGTCTTCTCATGGTTGCTGGTTTTGATATTATGTTTGTGTGTGGATAATTTTCTACTTTTATCATATATTTGACTTTACTGGTGAGCTTTCTCATTTGTGATTTTCTTCTTTCTAGTTGTGGTCACTTTTATCTCCTCCTAAAGAAGTTCATTTAGCATTTGTTTTTTTTTTTGCCATACACGGGCCTCTCACTTTTGTGGTCTCTCCTGTTACGGAGCACAGGCTCCGGACACGCAGGCTCAGCGGCCATGGCTCACGGGCCCAGCCGCTCCACGACACGTGGGATCTTTCCGGACTGGGGCAGAACCCACGTCCCCTGCATCGGCAGGCGGACTCTCAACAACTGTGCCACCAGGGAAGCCCTAGCATTTGTTTTAAGGCTGGTTTTATGGTGCTGAATTCTCTTAGCTTCTGTTTGTCTGTAAAGTTTTGTTTTCTCCATCAAACCTTATCAAGTGCCTTGCTGGGTAGACTATTCTTATTTGTAGGTTTTTCCCTTTTATCACTTTAAATATATCATGCCACTCACTTCTGGCCTGCAGAGTTTCTGCTAAAAAATCAGTTGATAACCTTACAGGTATTCCCTTATATGTTATTTGTTGCTTTTCCCTTGTTGTTTTTAATATTTTTTCTTTGTATTTAATTTTTATTAGTTTAATTATTATGTGTCTTGGAGTGTTCCTCCTTGGCTTTATCCTGTCTGGGACTCTCTGTGCTTCCTGGACTTGGGTGTATGCTCCCTTTCCTATATTATGGTAGCTTTCAGCTATAATCTCTTATAATATTTTCTCAGGTCATTTCCCTTTCTCTACTTTTTCTGGGAACCCTATAATGCAAATGTTGGTGTATTTAATGTTGTCCCAGTGGTTTCTGAGACTGCTCTTACTTCATTCCATTCTCTGTTCTTTATTCTCTTCTGCAGCAGTGATTTCCACCACGCTGTTTTCCAGCTCACTTCTTTGTTCTTCTGCTGTTGATTCCTTCTAGTGTATTTTTCAATTTAGTTATTGTGTTGTTCATCTCTGTTTTTTGTTCTTTAAATTGTCTATCTCTTTGTTAAACATTTCTTGTATCTTCTCAGTCTGTTCCTCCATTCTTTTTCTCCAAGATTTTGGATCATCTTCATTATCAATATTCTGGATTATTTTTCCAGGAGATTGTCCAGCTACTCTTCATTTAGTTGTTCTTGTGGATTTTTTCTTTTCCTTTGTCTGCAACACATTTCTCTGTTGGCTCATTTTGTCTAACTTTCTGTGTCTGTGGTATCCTTTCTGCAAGCTGCAGGATCATAGTACCTTTGCTTCTGGTGTCTGCCCCTAGGTGGGTGAGGTTGGTCCAAGGGCTTGTGTAGCCTTCCTGGTGGGAGGGACTGGTGCCTGCACTATGGTGGGTGGAGCTGGGTTTTGTCCCTCTAGTGGGCAGGGCTGTGTCAGATGGTGTGTTTTGAGGTGGCTGTGAGCTCATTAGTACTTTAGGTAGCCTGTCTGCTATTGGGTCAGGCTGTGTTCCTATCTTGTTGGTTGTTTGGTCTGAGGAATTCCATCACTGGAACCTGCAGGCTGTTGGGTGGGGCCAGGTCTTGGTGCCAAAATGTGAACCTCTGGGAGAGCTCACTCCAATCAATATTCCCTGGGGTCTCTTCTAGCAATGCTTTTGCACCCACAGTGAGCTACAGCTGACCCTTGCCTTCCCAGGAGACCCTCCAAGACGCCTATGTAGGTCTAGCCCAGGTTCTTATGGAGATACTGCTTTGTGCTGTATCCCAGGGTATGTGAGACCTTGTGTGCACCCTCCAAGAGTGAAGTCTCTGTTTCCCCCAACACTGTGGAGCTCCTTCACTCAAGACCCTACATGGCTAGATGTTTTTGGGGTTCTTCCTCCCAATGCCAGGCCTTATTCCCAATACTTATCTTGCATGGCTTATCCCATCTTGGTGTTGGGTTTTTAAAAGACATAAGCTAACTCATTTTTCACCCAATCTGACAACCTCTCCCCATCATCCCCAAACAGTCTGCAGTCAGTGTCTAACTAATGGTGGGGTTCTAACTGATGGCAGCTTCTATGATTTTAAAATTGTTCAAATTATGCTCTGGATTCCAGCTGAGACCACTTCCTTGCTTGTCACCTTCCCCTGTTCTATCATACTTTAAAAATTCCCTTTCGGTCCTTCCCTGGTGGTGCAGTGGTTGAGAGTCCGCCTGCTGATTCAGGGGACACGGGTTCATGCCCTGGTCCGGGAAGATCCCACATGCCACGGGGCAGCTGGGCCCATGAGCCATGGCTGCTGAGCCTGCACGTCCGGAGCCTGTGCTCCACAACAGGAGAGGCCACAATAGTGAGGAAAAAAAAATTCCCTTTCATTTGAGATCACTTCTCCCATAAATCACATGTCCCTGAAAACCTGGCTCAGATTCTACATCTAAAGAATAATATGTAAGGTGAGCCCCAGACATGTTTGAGTGAATAAGAGAACATTATCTTTGCTCTCAAGGATTTCAGAGCCCACTGTAAAAGAAAAAGTAAAAAGATAGTTTTAACATGCAAGTGCTAAGATACTGACAGACATGGGTACACTTGTTTGGTTTCTAGTGTACTTATTGGTGGAAGTCTTGCAGAAAGTCCAGTAGGCCTTTCCCTAATACTGGTGTATTTCTTAATTGGGTAAGGAGACTTGCAGACAAGAAATTGAGAATGATGTGTTTACTCATCATTTATTATTCTAAGTCATTTAATAAATTTATCCACTGAAGATTATTTGTAAGGAAAATTATTTTATTTGGCCACAGTCCTGGTTATGAAACTTTCTATGACATGGCATGTCCCCAAATACAAATAAATCCAAATAAGTATTCAGTGCAGACCACTGGGTCACAAAGACTTACAAGATCCCTAATCCCACTCCTCTTACTCAAAACAATTACCTTTATAGTGGATCTTTAGCTTACTAATCATATTTCAGAAGTATTTCTTAGTGGTCAGTAATTCTACATTTTGAGGATTTACTCTAAATCCGTATCTAATGCTATTAGTCAATGAAAATAATCATTTGAGTTTAATACCTTCAAGTCTATTTCTGTCATGTAAGCAGAAAAATCAATTTGAAACATACAAACAACTAAACATTTGGTCATAAATTAATTCTTATAATAGTAAATAAGCTTTATATTTAGCCTAACATTCACAGTTTAGAATCTGATCCCAGTTAATAATTGATGATGACATACTGCACAAAATAGTCAAAGTATTTTTTCTGGAATACAAAAACTGCTGATTAAATAATTTGAGTTAATGATGTATATAGATATTTAAATGTTAAATGTTTCAATACAACAAATGTTAATTGAGCACCTAATCTAGGTGGAATTATGCCATGCATTACGGGGGGAACAAAGTTAAACAAGACATAGTTCCTGTAATTTCAGGGCATGAAAAGTATTAAGGAGACAGATAGATACATGAGAAATTCTAAGGCACATTGTAAGGACTGCCATAATAGAGATAAAAAAATAGTGTTATCAATAACAGGGAATACAGAAAGTGGTTAATTGCTGTGTGAAAGAGCAAAACATCCTAACTAGTTCCCCAAAAGAGTATATAATGTCCCTCTTTTATCTTCAGGTGAAGTTAATTCTTCTTCTGATTCATATCCCCCTTTGATAGCCTGTTATTGAAATCCCGAATAATACATTAATACATCTTATATCAGATGAAAAGAAGAAAGTGGGAGAATAAACAAAAATATTTTATATATACAAATATAATCATATCAAAATAAAGAATAAATAATCATAACTATTATAGTGCTTATTTCTGAAACTTGCACACATGGTCATAGGTATTTTTATAACTACCTTTTCCAACTACTCATTCCATAGTTCCTTTGCCTTCAACAAGAACCTGGGTTGGTTGTGGTTCTTTGCCAGGTGATGTGACCTAAACCTTTATTCCTGAAATTTCTGGGTCATTAGCTCTCCTGCCTGAATTGTTTGGATTTATTTAGCTTACTTATATTTATTTTCTATTGATTTTCATCATAAGATATGAAATGCACAAGGCACAAATTACAGGATCTCCTACATTCCAACATACTCCTCCTTATCCCATTGTGTAGTATCAACTCAATTTTAATTTGATAGGATCAGTTATTACAGACCTCTGCCTAGCCTGCTTATTCAGTGTCATGATGATCCAAAAATGGGTGACAATCTTAACTTCCCATTTGGTGGCATTTTATTGCTTATTGGAAACATTTCTCTATTTGCAACTAAGCCCTTTAGAGCATCAAATCCTAAAGTCTTGGGAACAAGAAGAAAAATTTTTGCTTGTGGATCACTAGGGGTAATATGAAGAAGTGCCACTCAATTTTCCATCCCTTGATTCCCATACTCACCTATCTCTCACTATATCTCAGTCTTCAAAAGGCTATTCCACCATTCTGTGAAACCAGTGATTTAAGACAATGGGCGACACAGTAAGATCAGTGGATTCATTAAGCATGGACCTATTTCTGCACTTCATTTTCTGTGAAATGAATTTCTTGGTCAGCAGCAGTGCTGTGTGGAACACCATGCCAGTAGATACATAAGAATTCTGATCCCAGTTTCCAATGTGTGGAGGGGAGAGGGTTGTTTTCACACTAACAATTCTCAAACACTGGGTGTCTTAACAATTCAACTCATTTCTGACACTATCTACCTGGAAATAGCATCAGATCCCACAGGTTAAGACTGTCCACCTCTCCCACTTCAGACACCAAAAGCCCAGGTTATCACCTTTGCTCCTGACTCAACTGTCTATATATCAGAGTTTTCAGTGACTCCCTCCTTGGGTTTGACTGATTTGCTACAGCAGCTCATGGAACTCAGAGAAACAGTTTATTTACTAGATTACCAGTTTATTATAAAATAATACAACTCAGGAACAGCCAAATGGAAGAGATGCATAGGGAAGTTTTCCCCCTCTGAGTACACCAGTCTCCCAGCACTTCCACATGCTTATTATTCTGGAAGCTCTCTGAACCCAGCCCTTTTGGATTTTTATGGAGATTTCCTTATATAGGCACAGCTGATTAAATTATTGGTCATTACTGATAGACCCAACCTCCAGCTCCTCTCCTTTCCCAGAGGTCAAGAGGGTAGAACTTAAAGTTCCATCCCTCTAATCACATAGTTGGTTCCTTTGGCAAGCCTATCTGTAGGTTCAGTCCAGTCACCTCATTAACATAACAAAAGACAGTTTTGTAACTCTCATCACTTAGAAAATTCCAAGGGTTTTAGGAATTCTGTGCCAAAAACAAGGAGAAAGACCAAATATATTTTTCTTATTATAAATTGTAATATCATAATAAGGCATCCCATAATTTCCAAGATGACAATTTTAGCAGAAACATTGCAGTCTAGGAAAGCAAATTATATTCAGAGTAAATATCTCTTTCTGTAAGACCAAAGCACTCCCTTTCTATGATGGAAGCAGTGTACCTGGTAGGTAACTGGTTGATACCCTGAGGAATGGTGTCATTTTGGAAGTTCAGTGTTAATCTTAAAATCCTCTACTGCTAAGGTCACTTTTGGTAAGCATTCTCATGGGACACAAATATCTTCATATTCTGTGCCCATTTAGAGAGAACTATATACATATTTCTTTACGAGACCTTCTTATCACCAATTTTCCAATCGTATTTTGTTCTTCCAAGTCCTTGACCATCCTGACAAAATATTAATCACATTTCAAAAATTGATGCAGACATGTACCTCTGGTCATCTGTCTTTCCAGGCAGAAGGATCAACCAGGTGCACAGCTTGAAGTTCTGCCTACTGACAAGATTTCCCTTATCACTGTCCTTCAGTGTTATCCCAGATAACACCATGGCACTGTAGCTGTCCAGTTTTCAATTGTGTGTGTATATCATGCAGAATCATCTGTAAACCAGTCCTGTGTTTGTTCTTCAGTCAAAATATTCTAAGGAACTCCCCATGAGCCTAGAGTTACAAGTAGGGAGAGAAGGCAAAATACCAGGAGTAGTGGTCATGGGCATCTAAGTCATTCCCTTGTGCAACTTACTTGTGCCTTCATGACCTGCTTGAGCCTGGTCCTGTTTATATCATTTCCATTTGATGATGAAAAGTACTGTCCATTTTTAATTCTGTGGCTGAGTGGGCCAGACAACACTCAGTTCATGATCACCAGTTCAAGTTGCATGATAACTGTCAAAGGATATAATCAAAGGAGCAATGTACTTACAAAAGAAAGAAAGCATGGGATCCAGACCATAAGTGGAAAGTTTGGACCTAAATCAGGGCAGAGATACATTTTTCCTTAGTAATTAGAGAGAATGTTTTGTACGTTCATATTATGAAGATTTGTCTCTAGAAAAGGAAGTTTTACTTTGTTGACGTCTACGTTTTTCAATAAGATTTAAGGCATGGCAAAACTTTTCAAAAGTCATCTTCCAAAAGTCAACTTTGATAACAGCTTTACCAATAAACCATCCCTGTCTGCCTGGTCTGGTTTGGGTAAATATTTTATTGATTCCAGAGCAGCATATTTTCACTTCTATTATCTTAGATCACATTATGATATACTGTCTCTCTTCCTGTGATGTGTATGGTATCACTTAGGGACAGAAAATGGTTTTTGTTGTTTCTAGTATTTTTCATAATGCCTCATAATTGTCCATATTTGCTGAATGAACAAATAAATAGAAGATGTAGACCAAGCATTATACGGAGGATTAAGCACTATGCCAAGCTTAGTTCACATTGATAGGCTTCAAAATTTTTCTCAGGATAATTGAAATTAGCTCATACAATCAGAGAAATACTTTTTTGAGTTATAAGAAATCATAAAGAGTTGCTGAAAGAGCAGACATTACCAAAAATTGGCCTGACTTACATTATCATACTTTACAAAAAGAATATACGTCATGGCAAAGAAAGTAAAACAAATCAGAATTTATTTAAGTTTCAATAGGGTGAAAATGCCATGATGTGGATATTGAAAGCTAATTAACTTTAAATGAAAAGACTATATAATTTATGTCTTATATATTCTAAATTAATCTTTTGTTATTTCAGTCCAGAAATTTGTTTCTATAAACTCTTACTAAAATCCTTAGAATTGAGATTCTATTTCCATGTATGTTATATTCATTAAAGGTATAAACATCTGGTCAAAATATTTTGTATACTCGAGGAGAGTATACTGGCAATGTTAAAATGCAAACCTTATTTAATGTTATAAATGATTCCTTATAACAGGAGTAGTAATGGGATATCAATCCATATATCGGTCTATTTTTATTTCTGTTGTGGGAATTAACTCATGTAAATTTTTTAATATACATATTAACTGCAAAGTATTCATCCCTAAATTTTACATAAATATAGTTTTGTCCAATGAGGTAAACTACTTTAAATTTTTTTACACGTAGAATAAAATATTATTTACTCAAGCTCCTATTTAGTCTAATATATATAGCTTATGAAAATTATTTTTACATGCACATTTATATTCATTAATGCAGTATTGTTTCTACATTTATATTAACAAGCACACCTATAAAATAAACTATTTAGTTTTGAAAATTACTTAGGTGTAGTTAATTCTGTATACTCAAAGGTTAATGTTTCAGTTTAGGGAAACATTATTAACTTGTCTAATTAATCTAGGTTTTAAACATTTCTCTGAGAATTTAAAGGTGGTCACATGCAGTGAATTCTTTTATGTCATACTGAATACACTATATCTTTTAGAAAACAATGTCTTTAGTCTTTTACAAAGTTCACATTCATTTGTACATTACTAGAGCTGAAAATATAACTCATTTAAAAACACGCATTTAGGGGCAAACACAGTAAGAAAATAATCTTTATTTTAATCTCTTTAATACATAACCTCATACATGAGTTGTGAAAACATCAAGAAAGGTAATCCATCTATATATGGAGAGAAACAATTCAAAATGAGATAGATTTTCTTTTAAACAGATATATCTAAAAATAAACCTAACTAAGGAGACAAAAGACCTGTACGGAGAAAATTATTAGACACTGATGAAAGAAATTAAAGATCATACAAATAGATGGGGAATTATACCATGTCCTTGGCCTGGAAAAATTAACATTGTGAAAATGACTCTACTACCCAAAGCAATCTACAGATTCAATGCAATCCCTATCAAACTACCAATGGCATTTTTCACAGAACTAGAACAAAAAATTTCACAATTTGTATGGAAACACAAAAGACCCCGAATAGCCAAAGCAATCTTGAGAACAAAAAATGGAGCTGGAGGAATCAGGCTCCCTGACTTCAGACTATACTCCAAAGCTACAGTAATCAAGACAGTATATTACTGGCACAAAAACAGAAAGATAGATCAATGGAACAGGATAGGAAACCCAGAGATAAACCCACACACATATGGTCACCTTATCTTTGATAAAGGAGGCAAGAATATACAGTGGAGAAAAGACAGCCTCTTCAATAAGTGGTGCTAGGAAAACTGGACAGATACATGTAAAAGTATGAAATTCGATAATTCCCTAACACCATACACAAAAATAAGCTCAAAATGGATTAAAGACCTAAATGTAAGGCCAGACACTATCAAACTCTTAGAGGAAAACATAGGCAGAACACTCTATGATATAAATCACAACAAGATCCTTTTTGACCCACCTCCTAGAGAAATGGAAATAAAAAAAAAATAAACAAATGGGACCTAATGAAACTTCAAAGCTTTTGCACAGCAAAGGAAACCATAAAGAAGACCAAAAGACAACCCTCAGAATAGGAGAAAATACTTGCAAATGAAGCAACTGACAAAGGATTAATCTTCAAAATTTATAAGCAGCACATGCAGCTCAGTAACAAAAAAACAAACAACCCAGTCCAAAAATGGGCAGAAGACCTAAATAGACATTTCTCCAAAGAAGATATAGAGATGGACAACAAACACATGAAAGAATGCTCAACATCATTAATCATTAGAGAAATGCAAGTCAAAACTACAATGAGATATCATCTTACACCAGTCAGAATGGCCATCATCAAAAAACCTAGAAACAATAAAGCTGGAGAGGCTGTGGAGAAAAGGGAACACTCTTGCACTGCTGGTGGGAATTTAAACTGATACAGCCACTATGGAGGACAATATGGAGGTTCCTTAAAAAACTACAAATAGAACTACCATACGACCCAGCAATCCCACTACTGGGCATATACCCTGAGAAAACCATAATTCAAAAAGAGTAATGTACCAAAATGTTCATTGCACTTATATTTACAATAGCCAGGACATGGAAGCAACCTTAAGTGTCCGTCATCGGATGAATGGATAAAGATGTGGCACATATATACATGGAATATTACTCAGCCATAAAATGAAATGAAATTAAGTTATTTGTAGTGAGGTGGATGGACCTAGATTCTGTCATACAGAGTAAAGTAAGTCAGAAAAAGAAAAACAAATACCATATGCTAACACATATATATGGAATCTAAGGGAAAAAAAAAGGTCATGAAGAACCTAGGGGTAAGACGGGAATAAAGACACAGACCTACTAGAGAATGGACTTGAGTATATGGGGAGGGGGAAGGGTAAGTTGTGACAAAGTGAGAGAGTGGCATGGACACATATACACTACCAAACGTAAAATAGATAGCTAGTGGGAAGTAGCCGCATAGCACTGGGAGATGAGCTCGGTGCTTTGTGACCACCTGGATGGGTGGGATAGGTAGGGTGGGAGGGTGGGAGGGAGGGAGACACAAGAGGGAAGAGTTATGGGAACATATGTATATGTATAACTGATTCACTTTTTTTAAAGCAGAAACTAACACACCATTGCAAAGCAACGATACTCCAATAAAGATGTTACAAAAAAAGTTATATTTGAAACCGAAAAAAAGAATCAAGGTATATATAGTATATATCTGATCACTCTCTTAGGTTAGGTTTCACCATTTATAAAATGGCACAGTGATAGTAAACTTCATAAGATTCATTTAAGATGAAATCACATGATGTATGTATTAGCACTGTCCCTGATCACAGCAAACACTTTCTAATTTAGCTAGTATGTTATCATCTACACAAGTAAAGGGAAGGACAAATGTCAGGCATCTATTTCCTCCAATTGTCTCGCCGAAGGTAAAATAAATCTTTAACAATCACTTTCTTCTCTTCCTTCTGTGTGAGTAGATATTGCTCTAGTCCTAGACTTTGAGTCATTTTAGCCCTTGTCAACTGGAAAAAACAAAGAACAATAGTAAGAGCTGTGAGGTGAGTTTTATTCGGTGTCTTACTGAGGACTATTGACCTGGAGACATCTTTTCAGATATCTCTGAGGAAATTCTCTGAAGACGTAAGGGGAGAAGCCAGTATATATGTGATTTTGGCTAGGGGATACATGTAGTAAAGCATACATCTTGGCAAAATGTTACTGATAGTAATGTGGATCAGATATCCAGTTACTGATTTTAGTGCTTTTCTATATATGAGAAGAGGCAAGAATGTGAGTTTATTAACATTTTTTCTGAAATATATAACTATCTAAGGCTATATTTTGCCTGTTTTCCCAAAGCACAGAGTACTTTTTGTCCTGAATTCCTTTGATAGTGTACTGCAGTGGCTAATGACTTAATCCTTATAGAACCAGATGGTAAGTGACATTCCTTGTTTACACCCTGGGTAAAGAAAGTTCATTTAAGAAATAATCCACTGATCATATTGCCATGACTGATTGTTTTTCTGACTACACATGGTAGATAGTAAAGTCTGTAGCTATTGAGCTTCCATGTGAAATTTAACAACCTACAAATTGGAGTGAATACTTAAAGAACTTTATCTATTAAGTTTTGTGGCAGGCATAATTATAAAATAGCCTCTGAGAGGTGTGAACACCCTGTATAATCCTCATCCATTAAGTGTAGGTGGGTTTGATTTAGCCAAAGTGACTCATTTTTAAAAAGTTCTAGAGATTAGAGAAAGAAGGAGATTCAAAGTATAAGAAAAAAGATGATGGAAGGGGCTGTGTTGCAAGGACCTGAGAACAACATCTAACTGAGAGCAGATCCTGACTAACAGACAGAAAGAATACAGGGACCTCAGTCATATAATTATAATAAAAAATAAAATTTCCAACAACTTAAGGGAGCTTGGAAGTGGATATTTCCCTAGTTGGGTTTCCAGATAAGGACACACTCAGTCAACATCATGATTTAAGCCTTGTGAGACCCTGAGCAGAAGACCCAGCTAAATTATGCAAGATTTCCATGGAAACTGTTTTGTTTCAGCTAACTTTTTGTAACTTGTTACACAACAATATAAAACAAATACAAGAGTACATGAGTGATTCTTTTAATTTAACATATAATTTGAGGATATCTGGAATGTATCAGGCACTGTCATAGATTCTGCTGTCTACAAAGGTTAAGACTTCTAATTTTGCCATTTTCTAATGATTTGATAGAAAATAAATGAAAAGAATTATGAGACATCCCAGGAGGGGGTAAGAGAGACTTGGGAAGCAGGGTATTCTCAAAGACTATTTCCTGGGACTAGGTGCCAGAGGAATGCTGTGGTGAGAGGAGGTACACTTCAACAGGAAGCCACATTGAAAAGTTTGCTCTTGAGCTCATTGTTCAGGAACCAACTTTGAACTGGGCTTGACTAATATCTTTTCCTTTGTGTGACAATCTGGAATTCCCTGGATATATATGCACTTTTTAATCCTATAAGACAGTACTTTGCAAAGTGTGGCCCATTATTTGCCCACCAAGCACTTTCTTTTGTACTGGTGAGGAAGCAGAGTAATTAGTTTAGTGGAAACTATGCAGAGGGTCAGAGGTCCTTTCCAGAAATTGCAAAGACCAGGAAAGTTGTTAATATTAACAACAACAGGGTGAGTCTTGAAAGATATTGTTAAAGTATTTGTTGTCTAATTTAATGTGGAAAAAAATCACCTAAGATTGTGATAGTGAGGAAACTTCCCTGTGTTCCACACCATACCTACTGAATCAAAATCTCTGGAAGCAGGGCTGAGCAAAGATACATTGTTATCAAGTTCTTTAACAATTATTCTTTGCCATGCTATATTAGAGAAACAATGCCACAGAATTATTTTGTTCTTGCTAATGTGGATAACTTTCTTGGTCTTTGTTATTCCTTGGGATATCTCATGATATCCACTTAGCTGATTGACCTGCTTCCTTCCTCAGGAGATTGAACTCTTATTCTGACTCAGTAGGACTGACTTAGATCTGTTAAACTTTTTTTATCAGATGCCATTCAGTCATATCAAAATTTCTTTGATCCCCTGAGAAATGACCATTGCACACATTGCCTAATTGGACTGGAGAACATTTATTAACTCTTAACTGGATACTACAACACAATGACAATATATCTCAGAAAGAGAAAGATTATTATATTAACAAAAGGGCTTAGCTCTAAGAGAAAGAAAGAGACTGTCATCATCTAAAGACATCATGCATAAAAGGAAAATAAAACAAGCGGATAGCAAAAGGCAGAATATGGATTATCATCCTTTATTTCTGTTTTTCTTCATGGAGAGCATCACTTCATATAACCCTCAATCTTACTTCAGGAACTATCTCCCATTGTTCCTATCAACAAAGTGGCTTTGTTCAGTGTTTCCTCATGATTGCACCTAGGTCATGCACTTTTGTCTAGAATACCAGAGAATTGATGCTGCATTCTTTCATTGCATCCTTCCATTGTGGCACATGATATTGATTGCCCCATTATTTGTAGACTTACTTTGATCATTTAGTGAAGATAAAATCTCTGGATACCTTCATTGTAAAGTTACATGTCTCCCCTTTGTAAATGATAAATAATTTATGAGGAAATATTTTGAGACTACATAAAATTCTGTTCCTCATCCCACCTTCTCCCACCATTTCAGCATCCATTGATGATTTTATCTCGTCTGAATTTTTACTATGATGATTGCCAAATAGTGGTTATCTGATTCCACCATTCTTTCTACATTTATTAGTTGACATTTTATTGTAAGAAATAGTCTCTTCTGGTTATTTATTTACTTACTTATGCATTTTCTCATTTATGGATTCCTAATTCATTCAGTATGTTATAATCCATTATTTTTATTACATGTCTTCTGTTCAAATTGTTTCACATTTGGCTGTTAGGAATTCCTTTAATCTAACTCCTGTGTCTTTTTGTTATGTCCTCATCATTTCTGAGTGTTTTCCTACTTTCGGCCAAACAAGATGTTCTAGGTTCATCCTGTACTTTCCCTACCCCAAGACTGCATCAGCCATTTTTCAAGAATCTCTGGGTTATTTTACTACAGAATGTAATCAGTGAGCAAGATCTATGCTGTAAGTGTGCTCATTGCTACTGCTATGTTGCTTTTCAGAGACCTTCACAATGTACGGGACTATAACACAAACACATTTGCATCTATAAACATCCTTTTCTCTATCAAATTTATATTTCTATCTCTAATACATTGAAATCCATGAGATTATACAAATAACACAAATTCTAATGCAATACTACAGGGTTCATTCTAGATTTGCCTCTTTCGGTATTTATAACACTCTTTTCCAAAAGTAAGAAACCTGGATTCCATTGTACTCAACATAGTTTCTTATCTGCTTAACTTCCCTGCATGTAGGCAGAAGGCCACCAATAGGCTTTGAGGGGGCCTAAAAATAATTTTTGTGGGCCATATGTCTACATTAATAATATAATTTAAATTACTTAAAAAACTCAGGGGTACATGTAAAGTATAGAGACATATCGATGAAGATTTAGAAAAATGGGTGAAGGTACATCTGTGTTAGTTTATTGTCAAATCAGAGCATCAGATATTCTTCACATTGTCTTGACACTACCTCTTCCTGTTAAGATTTAAAACCAAGCTTTTCCTATTCTTTATTGTCAAATGCACCATTCTTGGTTAATTTTTTATCTCCCAGGAAAAAAGAACAATGTTGTTATTACTTAAAACAGGATTTTCTGAACCTGTTGTTATTGAAACAACATAGATGTTCTTGTTTCTGCAATGCCCTATTACTTTTTATTTATTGCTGATTGTGTAATTTCTCATGACACTGAATCATCCAACCTGCAGCTCATGAATATTGGTTTCCAATGACTCTCAAAGTTTGTTACCATATTTTATTGATAGTAACCATAAATGTAAGTCTTTACTCAGAGTGGGCAGGAAAAATATGAATGATATTCATTTATTATTCATATGAAATTTTCCTTAAAGAATTTTCCAGTAAAAATATAGTAGAACAGTATACCCTAAAATTCTGTTTTCTGTTGAACTCTATAGCCTGTAATCACTGAAATCTTAGAATGAAATCTCTTTCAATATTACCACATTCTCTGCCTTCCTGCCTTCCATACCATTGCCAGCAAAAGGGAGAGCAAGAATGGTCCCTTTTGGACAAGAAATATCTATCTCTCATCCAGTATGTCTTAAGACAAATAAGGGAAAGCATTACATCACATCATTTAGCAGTAATAGTGCACAAAACTTGTTGATGGTCATGAATGCCTTTGCAGGAGATAGGCTGAGACTCTCCTGGAGGAATTCTTGACATGATCTGTGAAGGTATACCAGTGGCGGTGGACTCTCTACAGACCTCAGATGTTGATTAGAGGGAGCACAGTGATCAGAAGGCAGAAGAACAAGAGGCAACGTACTGCCCACCTGTTTGGTTCAAGTGAGCAAAGTCTGTTGCCCAGAGTGCGGAAATCTCCTCAATAATAAGCATAGAACTCAGCATGTCAGTATCTTTCTCATGCATAAATCTTTCTCAATCCTGTTAAAAAAAAGATGGCCTCATGGGATGAATTTTCTCACTAACTGGTTTCCTGAAACTATGGAGGGACCCAAGGAAGATCCCATAGGCACGAGTCCTTGTGGTCTTTGAGGTATCTGCTTTATCCCACATGGGACTGGGGAGAAATAGGTTAGAGAATGTCCCCAAAGGGAGAAACAGGGACAGTCGTACATGATTTCTGGTCTAGACTTGGAGTACCCTTTCTTGATAATGCTGCAAAGAAAGACACTCCAAGGAGTTAGGTCTCTGAAATGCAGGCCTTAGGCAGGGATCCTGCATACCCAGGTCTAGGGCATTCTGTGTAGCTAAACTCCTAATCGCTCCAGGTCACTGACTGCTCAGATGTCCTCCTGCCTCAGGCTTGGCCACCTTCAGACTGTCTTTCCTGATAAGACACCTTTCCTGTGAGCTTCCCACTGCCCCTGAGCTGCCATACTATCTCCATAGCTTTTAATTATTTTGAAATTTTTAATATCTAGGTTATATTCAAAATTTCTATTATAAATATTGGTGTATGAAACTGAATATCATCTTACACAGATGTTGCAGTCATCACTGATTATTTCCTTGAGGTATATTCGTGGAAATGAATTTGCAAGGTCAAAATATAAACTGTAAATGTTAAGCATATATTAAAAAGGGCTTGCATGATAACTATGAGGTTTAACTCAAAAAATACTTCAACTACATTTTATGTTTAATCTATATATCTATTTTTTTTTTTTTTTTTTGCGGTACGCGGGCCTCTCACTGCTGTGGCCTCTCCCGTTGCGGAGCACAGGCTCCGGACACGCAGGCTCAGCGGCCATGGCTTACGGGCCCAGCCGCTCTGCAGCACGTGGGATCCTCCCGGACCGGGGCGCGAACCCGCGTCCCCTGCATCGGCAGGCGGACTCTCAACCACTGTGCCACCAGCCCTAATCTATATATCTTTAACTTTATTTTCTGCTATTTGATATATCCTCTTTTTTTTTTTAGTTAATTATTTTTATTTGGCTTACTCTTTTTTACTGAATTTGTATTCCTGCTTGACTTTTCAGAAATGTTAGTAGTACTTAAATGATATATCAAATTCCATTGAAAATATTTGTAAAGCAAATGTCATCTGTGCTAGTAAGCCTGGCTTGAAAATGACTTTGCACCTAGGTCTAAGGGAGCCATAAAATAATCTCAAAGTTATATGGAAAAACTTTTCTCAATGAAAATAATTTGGAGAGAATAAAAATCCTAGAATCCTGCAGAAACTACTGTTAGATGTAAATACTGCAAATTTTTTATATATATATATATATATGTATATGTATTGTATATAGTAAGTATGAGCACATCAATTTGAAATATATTTTAAATCTTATATTCAAGCTTTATTATTCTAGTTAAGGATGCTATAATAAAATTTAGACCTTTTAAAAAATTTGGCTGATTTATGGTTATTTTATTTATCAAAAGTGAATTGTTCAAATGTAGGATATTGAGTGGTTAATTACTCACTTCTAAAAATGATTCACATTCTGATACTAAAACCTGACAAAGATGTCACAAAAAAAGAAAGTTACAGGTCATAGATGCAAAAATCCTCAACAAAATACTAGCAAACAGAATCCAACAACACATTAAAAGTATCATACACCATGATCAAGTGGGATTTATCCCAGGGAAGCAAGGATTCTTCAAGATATACAAATCAATCAATGTGATACACCACATTAACAAACTGAAGAATAAAAACCATATGACCACCTCAATAGATGAAGAAAAAGCTCTTGACAAAATTCAACACCATTTCTGATAAAAACTCTCCAGAAAGTGGGCATAGAGGGAACCTAGCTCAACATAATAAATGCTATAATATGACAAACCCACAGAAAACGTCACTTTCAATGATAAAAACCTGAAAACATTTCCTCTAAGATCAGAAACAAGACCAGGGTGTCCACTCTCACCACTATTATTCAGCACAGTTTTGGAAGTCCTAGCCATGACAATCAGAGAAGAAAAAGAAAAGGAACACAAATTGGAAAAGAAGAAGAAAAACTGTCACTGTTTGCAGATGACATAATACTATACATAGAAAATCCTAAAGATGTTACAAGAAAACTACTAGAGCTCATCAATAAATTTGGTAAAGTTGCAGGAAACAAAATTAATGCACAGAAATCTCTTGCATTCCTCTACACAAATAATGAAAGATCAGAAAGAGAAATTAAGGAAATAAACCCATTTACCATAACATCAAAAAGAATAAAATACCTAGGAATAAACCTACCTAAATGGGCAAAAGAGCTGTACTCAGAAAACTATAAAATACTGATGAAAGAAATCAAAGATGACACAAACAGATTGAGAGATATGTTCCTGGATTGGAAGAATCAATATTGTGAAAATGACTATACAGATTCAGTGCAATCCCTATCAAATTACCAATGGCATTTTTCACAGAATTAGAAAAACAATTACAATTTGTATGAAAACACAAAAGACCCCAGATAGCCGAAGGAAACTTGAGGAAAAAGAAAAAAAAAAAGGAGCTGGAGGAATCAGGCTCACTGACTTCAGACTATATTACAAAGTCACAGTCATCAAAAGAGTATGGTGCTGGCACAAAAAGAGAAATATAGATAAATGGAACAGGATAGAAAATCAAGAGATGAACCCATGCACCTCTGGTCACCTAAACTATGACAAAGGAGGGAAGAATATACAATGGAGAAAACACAGTCTCTTCAATAAGTGGTGCTGAGAAAACTGGAAAACCACATGTATAATAAATGAATGAAATTAGAACACTCCCTAACACCATACACAAAAATAAGCTCAAAATGGATTAAAGACCTAAATGTAAGACTGGACACTATAAAACTCTTAGAGGAAAACATAGTCAGAACACTCTATGACATAAATTGCAGCAAGATCTTTGTTGATTCACCTCCTATAGTAATGAAAATAAAAACAAATGGGACTTAATTAAATTTAAAACCGTTTGAACAACAAAGGAAAGCATAAATGAAATGAAAAAATAAAAAACACAGAATAGGAGAAAATATTTGCAAATGAAGCAAATGACAATGGATTAATCTCCAAAATATACAAACAGCTCAAGCACTCAATATCAAAAAAAAAAAAATCCCAATAAAAAGTAGGTGGAAGATCTAAATAGATATTTCTCCAAAGAAGACATAAAGGTGGCAAAGAGGCACATGAAAAGATGCTCAACACCGCTATTAGAGAAATGCAAATCAAAACTAAAATGAGGTATCATCTCACACCAGTCAGAATGGTCATCATCAAAAAATCTACAAAAGACAAATGCTGAAGAGAGTGTGGAGAAAATGAGACCTCCCCTCACTGTTGGTCAGAATGTAAATTGGTACAGCCACTATCTAAAACAATATTGAAGCTCCTCAAAAAAACAAAAATAAAGCTGCCTTATGAACCAGTAATCCCACTCCTGGGCATATATCCAGAGTAAACCATAATTCAAAAAGACACATGCACCCCAATGTTCACTGCAGCACTAACTTACAATAGACAAAACATGGAAGCAACATAAATGCCCATCAACAAAGGAGTGGATTAAGAACACGTGGTACATATACACAGTGGAATATTACTCAGCCATAAAAAAGAATGAAATAATGCCATTTGCAACAACATGGATGGACCTAGAGATTGTCATACTTTGTGAAGTAAGTCAGACCAAGAAAGACAAATATATGATATCACTTATGTGTGGAATCTAAAAAAATGGTACAAATAAACCTATTTACAAAACAGAAATAGAGTCACAGATGTAGAAAACAAAATTATGGTTACAAAGTGAAAGGGTGCAGAAGATGATAAATTGAGAGATTGGGATTGACATATACACACCCTACTATATATAAAATAGATAACTAATAAAAATTTACTGTATAGCACAGGAAACTATACTCAATACTCTGTAATGATCTATATGGGAATAGAATCTAAAAAAGAGTGGAGATTATATACCTATATAAAACTGATTCACTTAGTTGTACACTGGAAAGTAACACAACACTATAAATCAACTATACTCCAATAAAAAATAATTAGCAGTAAATATGTCTCATGTTATTCCTTTTAATCACTAGACACAATTTATTGAATACCTTTTATCTATTTTTTGATCTATTACCCCCAGGGATACTTTTCTCTAGTCTTATGTTTTTTTTCATATCTAGTCAAATCATATTTCTTCTAATATTCATTGGATTGTATTTTTCTAAGATTGGAATCTATTTTGTTTCTTGGCTTAATTCAACTTTACCCAGCTTCAATTTAGAAATGATGCACATCACTTTATTAATATATTGAACATTATTCACTCCATTTTCAATACTTAATTGTAGTTTTTGACTTTTGTTAAAGGAAGTTAAAAATTAAACGTTTGCCAGATCATATTTTTAGTACTGTAAATGCTGCATTTAATGGGAGAGAGTTTGTGTCTAAATACACAGAAACAAATTTTAAAGGCTAGTGACTTTAACACACATACACATAGGCAGAGGTTAGGGTACTCAGAGAAACAAGGTAGGGAGTAGGAAATTAGATCACTGAATAAAGCTTAGAAACTCTAAGTTCCAATGAAAAACTTACCAGTTCAGGGAGCAAATAAACTTTTTTTTTTCCTACGTGTTCTGATTGGAGAATATACTTTCCTGTGAGGAACTGGCATACAAACCGTTTCCCATTTCCTGGTTATTGGTTGAAATTTTATTAACTTAAGAGGAGTAGGAAACTAATTAGCCTGGAAGGTATGAGCACAGCACATTCCAAGGTGTAAGAAACCACACCACACTTCATCTGAACAAATTCCAGAAAACATATGAAGGTATTTCTGAATATACGATTAAGAATCTCCTTTATTATACTTTTTTTAAATAGAAAGAGTAATCACAATCAGATTTGGAAAATAGTGGACCTTGGTTGATATATTTAAATCTTGCCTTAAATTCCTATTACAAGACTCCTGCTTCTGGTCAAGATGGAATAAAGGAGAACAACTGAACCCTTCCCACTGAAACAGCTAAAAACATACAAAATATATGAAATGATGGTTTATAAAACACTGGGCAAAAAATGGTAAAGAAAATATTCCTTGAGTCACAGGAAACAACTTAGGATAGATCTTTGATTACCTCAGCTTACTGAACTGAATAAGTTTCTAGGCTGTGGTACAAGGATGGGGAATTGCAGCAGTTCTTAGGGAACTCCCTGAATGGAAGATCTAGAACTGAGAGTCCAGGGAGTCTAAGGCTGCTAAAGTTTGTTGGACAGAGCACCAGGGAGGAGAAAGCTTCACAGAGCTCTGTAGTGTATCCCTTTCCAGTTTTCAGCTGTAGGATGACTGTGTATATCAGTGATGTAAAATTTGTATTGGGAGAAAACTTGAGGCTTAGAAAATAAACAGGATTGGAAAATAAAAGGATTAGAGAGAAGGCATGAACATAAGGCTTGGAATACTCCTTATGCCCCCCTGCCATACTCGAAAATCTGAGAGGAATCACACAAGACACACAGAAAGATGTATTTTGAGTAGCTGGGAACAATTAGCCTTGACTGAACACTGCTCTCGTCCTCTCTTACAAATTTTAAGCATAAGACCTGATAAAAATAAAATTATCTCAAAATAAATTTATTGCATTATAGAATAAATTCAAGAATATGCACAATGGAGTTGAATATCATATATTTTATGAAATACAACATACTTTAATTCAAAATATTTAATGTAAAAATATCTAGCAACAAACAAGATAAAATCCACTATGTCTGGCAACAATAAAAGATTTATCTGGCTTGCAAAGAAGCAGGATAATATGACCCATAAGGAGGAGAAAAATCAATCAATTAAAACCCAAGCTGAACTGACACATATGTTAGATTAAAATATAGGCATATTAAAATAATTATTATGACTGTACTCCATATGTTCAAAATATTACATAGAGACATGGAACATAGAAAAAAGGTCTAAAGTATTTATATAGATAAAAACCATAATGCATGAGCTAAAAATTTCAAAGGATGAGATTAATGGCATATGAGACACTACAGAAGAAATTATTAGTAAACTTGAAGGCATAGCAGTAAAATCTATTTAAAATAAAACGCAAAGGAAACAGAAAACTAAGAATAATAAACAGAGCAGTGTAGGACAACTTCAAACAATCTAATTTATGTGCAATTGGAGTCCCTGAAAGAGAGAGAGGAGGACAGAAATAATATTTGAACAAATAATGGCAAAAGTTATTCCACATTTGACAAAAACTATAGCTCCACACATCTAAGAAGTTCAATGAAACTCAAATACAAGAAAACATAAATAAAATGACATCAAGGTGCATCGTAATCAAACTGGTCAAAACCAACAATAAAGAGAAAATTTTCCTTAAAAGCATTCAGAAGGAGAAAAAGAAAAAGACTTTACATATAGATGAACAAAGATGATGAAGACAAAAGGTTTCTCATAGGAAGTAATGCAAGAGACAAGACAGTGAAATCACTTCTTTAGAGTAACAAGGGGAAAATACTGTCCGATTAGAACTCTGTGAAAATATCTTTCAAAAACACAAGTGAAATAAAAATATTTCCAGTCATAAAAAAAAAGTTGAAAGAATTCATCACCAACAGAAGTACACTATAGGAAATGTTTTTTTTAAAAAAAAATCATCAGACGGGACAGATATGATGCAGGATGGAAATATGGGTTTACTTAAAGGGATAAAAAGCACCGGGAATGGTCTTTTTTTCCCCATCTTTTCCCTAAGCAACTTGAGATTGCCAAAGGTCTGCTTGGCTATGTAATCTCTCAACCACCTGTTTGGGAAAGTGGAGCCAAATATTAGTCTCATCTCTCCATACTCCCCCTCTCCTCAGGATTTTACCTCTCTACGTCCTTACTGCCTTGTTATCACCAAAAATACTTTCAAGCACATTTAATATTTTACTCAGCTTTTTTACTTTGTTTGAAACAAGATATTTGGATTATATAAAGTTTGATTTACTTAAAATAAAATTTTAAATATTCCCTATTCTTTGTAGTTCTTTGCACATAAATATGTTAATGTATTTTATATAATGCATGACCATATGTGAATTTGACTACTTTTTAGAAGCTGTTTCACCATTGAATATCATGTTAGCTGTGGATCTATCATATAAGGTCTTTGTTATGTTGAGGTATGTTCCCTCTATGCCCACTTTTATCATAAAACTGTGTTGAATTTTAACAAAAGCTTTGATCATTTGGTTTTTAATTCTTCAATTTATTAATGTGGTATATCACACTGATTTGTGGATATTGAAAAATCCTTGCATCCCTGGGATAAATCCCACTTGATCATGGTGCATGATCCTTTTAATATATTGTTGGATTATGTTTGTTAATATTCTGTTAAGGATTTTTACATCTATGTTCATCATATGATATTACTTATATGTGGAATCTAAAAAAATACAAATGAATTTATTTACAAAAAGAAAGAGACTCATAGACATAGAAAACAAACTTATGATCACCAAAGGGGAAAAGGGCATAGGGAAGGACAGAAAAAAGTTGGAATTAACATATATACACTACTATATATAAAATAGATGACCAACAAGGATCTGCCGTATACTGCAATGAACTATACTCAATATTTTGTAGTAACCTATAAGGGAAAAGAATCTGAAAAACTAATATATATATATATATATATATATATATATATATATATATTTGAAAAAGAATATATATGTATATATATATATATTATAACTGAATCACTGTGCAGTATACCAGAAACTAACATGATATTGTAAATCAAATATATTTCAATAAAAATTTAAAAATTTAAAGATAAAAAAGGTGTTTCATGTCTTTACAAAGTCTCAAATTTAAATATTATTTGAAACTGTTTCATAAAGTTACCTAGTATAAAAAACTACAAAAGTAAGCAATAACTGTAACTGCTGAAATTCCTTAGGAAACAAAACATACTTTTAGATATCTACATTAGAAATGGTATATTTATAAGTATACATCTTTGGTAATCTTAGTGAAAATTGCATATATTGAAACTTTAATAAATTATCTTATTTCTGTATAAAAAGATCATGTATGCTCTTCTTTTCTCTTATGAATGCACACCTGGGATAAGCCTTACTTTTTTATTTATTAGAACATGCAAATAGTCACACCTTCATTAGCCATGAAAGATGGTAAAATGTAGTAAAAAGTTTTAAACCAGAAAAACATATGACCTAATTATGAATCTGGGATTAAGGACATCTGCTTGTGGATACTAAGCCTTTCTACTCCTCAGTTCCCTTGTCAGTAAAAGGGGAGGAAATCATATTTAACTTGTACATTTGTGGTAATAATTTAAAAGGATTTTGGTAAAGTACCTGGTATATGATAGGCACATGATAGCTAGTTAGTATAAGCCTGGAGCTAGCTATAATTCACATTCCATGTCTCTATACAGATGATTGATAACATTTAGCAACTCTAAACAACAGAGCATGAGTGAATTATGTCATTACTTTATTCATTCATTCATTTTGAATGCCAACCACATTCAACATCAAGCCCATTTCAATCCCTGGGATGTTTAATATTTCCTGTGTCTGAAATGTTCTTCCCCAGATATTCACATCCTTAAATAGTAGCATCACTGTTATTCTCTATCCCTTTACCCTGTTTGCCACTACCTGACACTGTATTACTTATAGTTACTTATCTCTGTTATATGTTTTCACTATGAAGATGTAACGTTTACAAGGACCAGAACTTGTTTATGGTTTGCAATTCAGTACCTTGAATTGTGTCAAAGAAACTATATATGTTTATAAATATTTTTTTTTTTTTTTTTACAATGCTGAGCACATTTATTAAGCACTTAAAAAATGTTAGGGAATACATAAACTAGTAACAATATCATAGAGATGTAGGATAACATGCATTCTTATTTGCTGTTTGTAGAGTGTAAATTTGAATAATTTTTTTTTGTTACTATTATTCCTTTATTTTATTTATTTTTTTTAACATCTTTATTGGAGTATAATTGCTTTACAATGGTATGTTAGTTTCAGCTTCACAACAAAATGAATCAGTTATATATATACATATATTCCCATATCTCTTCCCGCTTGCGTCTCCCTCCCTCCCACCCTCCCTATCCCACCCCTCCAGGCGGTCACAAAGCACCGAGCTGATCTCCCTGTGCTATGCGGCTGCTTCCCACTAGCTATCTACCTTACGTTTCGTAGTGTATATATGTCCATGCCTCTTTATCGCTTTGTCACCGTTTACACTTCCCCCTCCCCATAGCCTCAAGTCCATTCTCTAGTAGGTCTGTGTCTTTATTCCTGTTTCACCCCTAGGTTTTTCATGACATTTTTTTTTTTAAATTCCATATATATGTGTTAGCATACGGTATTTGTCTCTCTCTTTCTGACTTACTTCACTCTGTATGACAGACTCTAGGTCTATCCACCTCATTACAAATAGCTCAATTTCGTCTCTTTTTATGGCAGAGTAATATTCCATTGTATATATGTGCCACATCTTCTTTATCCATTCATCCGATGATGGACACTTAGGTTGTTTCCATCTCTGGGCTATTGTAAATAGAGCTGCAATGAACATTTTGGTACATCACTCTTTTTGAATTATGGTTTTCTCAGGGTATATGCCCAGTAGTGGGATTGCTGGGTCATATGGTAGTTCTATTTGTAGCTTTTTAAGGAACCTCCATACTGTTCTCCACAGTGGCTGTATCAATTTACATTCCCACCAACAGTGTAAGAGGGTTCCCTTTTCTCCACACCCTCTCCAGCATTTATTGTTTCTAGATTTTTTGATGATAGCCATTCTGACTGGTGTGAGATGATATCTCATTGTAGTTTTGATTTGCATTTCTCTCATGATTAGTGATGTTGAGCATTCTTTCATGTGTTTGTTGGCACTCTGTATATCTTCTTTGGAGAAATGTCTATTTAGGTCTTCTGCCCATTTTTGGATTGGGTTGTTTGTTTTTTTGTTATTAAGCTGCATGAGCTGCTTATAAATTTTGGAGATCAATCCTTTGTCAGTTGCTTCATTTGCAAATATTTTCTCCCATTCTGAGGGTTGTCTTTTGGTCTTCTTTATGGTTTCCTTTGCTGCGCAAAAGCTTTTAAGTTTCATTAGGTCCCATTTGTTTACTCTTGTTTTTATTTCCATTACTCTAGGAGGTGGGTCAGAAAGAATCTTGCTGTGATTTATGTCATAGAGTGTTCTGCCTATGTTTTCCTCTAAGAGTTTGATAGTTTCTGGCCTTACATTTAGGTCTTTAATCCATTTTGAGCTTATTTTTGTGTATGGTGTTAGGGAGTGATCTAACTTCATACTTTTACATATAGCTGTCCAGTTTTCCCAGCACCACTTATTGAATAGGCTGTCCTTTCTCCACGGTGCATTTCTGCCTCCTTTGTCAAAGATAAGGTGACCATATGTGCGTGGGTTTATCTCTGGGCTTTCTATCCTGTTCCATTGATCTATCTTTCTGTTTTTGTGCCAGTACCATACCGTTTTGATAACTGTAGCTTTGTAGTATAGTCTGAAGTCTGGGAGCCTGATTCCTCCAGTTCCTTCTTTCGTTCTCAAGATTGCTTTGGCTATCCGGGGTCTTTGTGTTTCCATACAAATTGCAAAATTTTTTGTTCTAGTTCTGTGAAAAATGCCAGTGGTAGTTTGATAGGGATTGCATTGAATCTATAGATTGCTTTGGGTAGTAGAGTCATTTTCACAATGTTGATTCTTCCAATCCAAGAACATGGTATATCTCTCCATCTATTTGTATCATCTTTAATTTCTTTCATCAGTGTCTTATAATTTTCTGCATACAGATCTTTTGTCTCCTTAGGTAGGTTTATTCCTAGATATTTTATTCTTTTTGTTGCAATGGTAAATGGGAGTGTTTTCTTGATTTCACTTTCAGATTTTTCATCATTAGTATATAGGAATGCCAGAGATTTCTGTGCATTAATTTTGTATCCTGCCACTTTACCAAATTCATTGATTAGCTCTAGTAGTTTTCTGGTAGCATCTTTAGGGTTCTCTATGTATAGGATCATGTCATCTGCAAACAGTGACAGCTTTACTTCTTCTTTTCCGATTTGGATTCCTTTTATTTCCTTTTCTTCTCTGATTGCTGTGGCTAAAACTTCCAAAACTATGTTGAATAAGAGTGGTGAGAGTGGGCAACCTTGTCTTGTTCCTGATCTTAGTGGAAATGCTTTCAGTTTTTCACCATTGAGGATGATGTTTGCTGTGGGCTTGTCGTATATGGCCTTTATTATGTTGAGGAAAGTTCCCTCTATGCCTACTTTCTGCAGGGTTTTTTATCATAAATGGGTGTTGAATTTTGTCAAAAGCTTTCTCTGCATCTATTGAGATGATCATATGGTTTTTCTCCTTCAATTTGTTAATATGGTTTATCACATTGATAGATTTGCATATATTGAAGAATCCTTGCATTCCTGGAATAAACCCCACTTGATCATGGTGTATGATCCTTTTAATGTGCTGTTGGATTCTATTTGCTAGTATTTTGTTGAGGATTTTTGCATCTATGTTCATCAGTGATATTGGCCTGTAGTTTTCTTTCTTTGTGACATCCTTGTCTGGTTTTGGTATCAAGGTGATGGTGGCCTCGTAGAAGGAGTTTGGGAGTGTTCCTCCCTCTGCTATATTTTGGAAGAGTTTGAGAAGGATAGGTGTTAGCTCTTCTCTAAATGTTTGATAGAATTCGCCTGTGAAGCCATCTGGTCCTGGGCTTTTCTTTGTTGGAAGATTTTTAATCACAGTTTCAATTTCAGTGCTTGTGATTGGTCTGTTCATATTTTCTATTTCTTCCTGATTCAGTCTTGGCAGGTTGTGCATTTCTAAGAATTTGTCCATTTCTTCCAGATTGTCCATTTTATTGGCATAGAGTTGCTTGTAGTAATCTCTCATGATCTCTTTTATTTCTGCAGTGTCAGTTGTTACCTCTCCTTTTTCATTTCTAATTCTATTGATTTGAGTCTTCTCCCTTTTTTTCTTAATGAGTCTGGCTAGTGGTTTATCTATTTTGTTTATCTTCTCAAAGAACCAGCTTTTAGTTTTATTGATCTTTGCTATTGTTTCCTTCATTTCTTTTTCATTTATTTCTGATCTGATTCTTATGATTTCTTTCCTTCTGCTAGCTTTGGGGTTTTCTTGTTCTTCTTTCTCTGATTGCTTGAGGTGCAAGGTTAGGTTGTTTATTCGAGATGTTTCCTGCTTCTTAAGGTGGGCTTGTATTGCTATAAACTTCCCCCTTAGAACTGCTTTTGCTGCATCCCACAGGTTTTGGGTCGTTGTGTCTCCATTGTCATTTGTTTCTAGGTATATTTTGATTTCCTCTTTGATTTCTTCAGTGATCACTTCATTATTAAGTAGTGTATTGTTTAGCCTCCATGTGTTTGTATTTTTTACAGATCTTTTCCTGTAATTGATATCTAGTCTCATAGCGTTGTGGTCGGAAAAGATACTTGATTCAATTTCAATTTTCTTAAATTTACCAAGGCTTGATTTGTGACCCAAGATATGATCTATCCTGGAGAATGTTCCATGAGCACTTGAGAAAAATGTGTATTCTGTTGTTTTTGGATGGAATGTCCTATAAATATCAATTAACTCCATCTCGTTTAATGTATCATTTAAAGCTTGTGTTTCCTTATTTATTTTCATTTTGGATGATCTGTCCATTGGTAAAGTGGGGTGTTAAAGTCCCCTACTATGAATGTGTTACTGTCGATTTCCCCTTTTATGGTTGTCAGTATTTGCCTTATGTATTGAGGTGCACCTATGTTGGGTGCATAAATATTTACAATTGTTATATCTTCCTCTTGGATCGATCCCTTGATCATTATGTAGTGTCCTTCTTTGTCTCTTCTAATAGTCTTTGTTTTAAAGTCTATTTTGTCTGATATGAGAATTGCTACTCCAGCTTTCTTTTGGTTTCCATTTGCATGAAATACCTTTTTCCATCCCCTTACTTTCAGTCTGTATGTGTCTCTAGGTCTGAAGTGGGTCTCTTGTAGACAGCAAATATATGGGTCTTGTTTTTGTATCCATTCAGCCAATCTGTGTCTTTTGGTGGGAGCATTTAGTCCATTTACATTTAAGGTAATTATCGATATGTGTGTTCCTATTCCCATTTTCTTAATTGTTTTGGGTTCGTTATTGTAGGTCCTTTCCTTCTTTTGTGTTTCTTGCCTAGAGAAGTTCCTTTAGCAGTTGTTGTAGAGCTGGTTTGGTGGTGCTGAACTCTCTCAGCTTTTGCTTGTCTGTAAAGGTTTTAATTTCTCCATCAAATCTGAATGAGATCCTTGCTGGGTAGAGTAATCTTGGTTGCAGGTTTTTCTCCTTCAACACTTTCAATATGTCCTGCCACTCCCTTCTGGCTTGCAGAGTTTCTGCTGAAAGATCAGCTGTTAACCTTATGGGGATTCCCTTATGTGTTATTTGTTGTTTTTCCCTTGCTGCTTTTAATATGTTTTCTTTGTATTTAATTTTTGACAATTTGATTAATATGTGTCTTGGCGTATTTCTCCTTGGATTTATCCTGCATGGGACTCTCTGTGCTTCCTGGACTTGATTAATGATTTCTTTTCCCATATTAGGGAAGTTTTCAACTATAATCTCTTCAAATATTTTCTCAGTCCCTTTCTTTTTCTCTTCTTCTTCTGGAACCCCTATAATTCGAATGTTGGTGCGTTTAATGTTGTCCCAGAGGTCTCTGAGACTGTCCTCAGTCCTTTTCATTCTTTTTTCTTTATTCTGCTCTGCAGTAGTTATTTCCACTATTTTATCTTCCAGGTCACTTATCCGTTCTTCTGCCTCAGTTATTCTGCTATTGATCCCATCTAGAGTACTTTTAATTTCATTTATTGTGTTGTTCATCGTTGCTTGCTTCATCTTTAGTTCTTCTAGGTCCTTGTTAACTGATTCTTGCAATTTGTCCATTCTATTGTCCATTCTATCTCCAAGATTTCGGATCAACCTTACTATCATTATTCTGAATTCTTTTTCAGGTAGACTGCCTATTTCCTCTTCATTTGTTAGGTCTGGTGGGTTTTTATCTTGCTCCTTCATCTGCTGTGTGTTTTTCTGTCTTTTCATTTTGCTTATCTTACTGTGTTTGGGGTCTCCTTTTTTGCAGGCTGAAGGTTCGTAGTTCCTGTTGTTTTTTGTGTCTGTCCCCAGTGGCTAAGGTTGGTTCAGTGGGTTGTGTAGGCTTCCTGGTGGAGGGTACTAGTGCCTGTGTTCTGATGTATGAGGCTGGATCTTGTCTTTCTGGTGGGCAGGTCCACGTCTGGTGGTGTGTTTTGGGGTGTCTGTAGACTTACTATGATTTTGGGCAGCCTCTCTGCTAATGGGTGGGGTTGTGTTCCTGTCTTGCTAGTTGTTTGGCATAGGATGTCCAGCACTGTAGCTTGCTGGTCGTTGAGTGAAGCTGGGTGCTGGCGTTGAGATGGAGATCTCTCGGAGATTTTTGCTGTTTTGATATTATGTGCAGCTGGGAGGCCTCTTGTGGACCAGTGTCCTGAAGTTGGCTCTCCCACCTCAGAGGCACAGCACTGAGTCCTGGCTGCAGCACCAAGAGCGTTTCATCCACAGGGCTCCTTAATTTGGGATGATTCGTTGTCTATTCAGGTATTCCACAGATGCAGGGTACATCAAGTTGATTGTGGAGCTTTAATCCGCTGCTTCTGAGGCTGCTGGGAGAGATTTCCCTTTCTCTTCTTTGTTCTGGCAGTTCCCAGGGGCTCAGCTTTGGATTTGGCCCCGCCTGTGCGTGTAGGTCGCCGGAGGGCGTCTGTTCTTTGCTCAGACAGGACGAGGTTAAAGGAGCCGCTGATTCGGAGGCTCTGGCTCACCCAGGCCGGGGGGTAGGGAGGGTCACGGAGTGCGGGGCGGGCCTGCAGCGGCAGAGGCCGGCGTGACGCTGCAGCCTGAGGCGCGCCGTGCGCTCTCCCGGGGAGCCGTCCCTGGATCCTGGGACCCTGGCAGTGGCGGGCTGCACAGGCTCCCCGGAAGGGCGTATGGCTAGTGACCTGTGTTCGCACACAGGCCTCCTGGCGGCGGCAGCAGCAGCCTTAGCGTCCCATGTCCGTCTCTGGGCTCCGCACTCTTAGCTGCGGCTCGCGCCCGTCCCTGGAGCTCTCTCAAGCAGCGTTCTTAATCCCCTCTCCTCGTGCACCAGGAAACAAAGAGGGACGTAAAAGTCTCTTGCCTCTTCGGCAGGTCCAGACCCCTCCCCGGACTCTCTCCCGGCCAGCCGCGGCGCACCAACGCCCTGGTCGAAGGCTAGGATCTGCGGTGAAGGGCAGTGCAGACTGGTGGGCTTTAGTGGGACTTCCACTGTATCTGGCCAGTGCTCTTCAAAGCTGTCAAGGTCATCAAAAACAAGGAACATCTGGAAAACTTGCACAGCCAAGAGGACACGTCTGAAGCAAGGCCTGGAGTGACACCCCACCGTGTGTGGCTGCTGGCCGGCAGGACGAGGGGCTAGTCTTTGCTCCCGGTGGCTATAAATATTTTTGAATAGAAGAATTATAAACTATTTATGCCCTTATCATAAAATATATTTTATAATATTATTCAATGGTGGAATATTGTTTTGTGTTTAAGGCTATACTATAGCTTATTTTTGTTTAACTAACCATTTCAAGTAATGCTGAAGTAAACATTCATGTACATAAATGTTATTGTCTACATCAATTTATTTATTTTTTATAGATCTTTATTGAAATATAATTGCTTCACAATAGTGTTAGTTTCTGTTCTACAACAAACTGAATCAGCCATATGCATACATATATCCCCATATCCCCTCCCTCTTGAGCCTCCCTCCCACCCTCCTAGCCCATCCCTCTAGGTCATCGCAAACCAATGAGCTGATCTCCCTGTGCTATGCTGCTGTTTCCCACTAGCAAACTTTTACATTTGGGAGTGTATATATGTAACTGCTACTTTCACTTTGCCCCAGCTTCCCCTTCACTCCCCTGTCCTCAAAGCCATTCTCTATGTCTACATCTTTATTCCTGCCCTGCCACTAGGTTCATCAGTACCTTTTTTTTTTTTTTTTAGATTCCATATATATGAGTTAGCATACAGTATTTGTTTATCTCTTTCTGACTTACTTCACTCTGTATGACAGAATATAGGTCCATCCACCTCACTACAAATAACTCAATTTCATTTCTTTATATGGCTGAGTAATATTCCATTGTATATATGTGCCACATATTCTTTATCCATTCATCTTTTGGTGGACATTTAGGTTGTTTCCATGTCCTATCTATTGTAACTAGAGCTGCAATGAACATTGCGGTACCTGACTCTTTTTGAATTATGGTTTTCTCAGGGTATATGCCCCGTAGTGGGATTGCTGTGTCATACGGTAGTTTTATTTTTATTTTTTTAAGGAACCTCCATACTGTTCTCCATAGTGGCTGTATCAATTTACATTCCCACTAACAGTGCAGGAGGGTTCCCTTTTTGCTATACCCTTTCTGGCATTTATTGTTTCTAGATTTTTTGATAATGGCCATTTTGGTCAGTGTGAGGTGATACCTCATTGTAATTTTGATTTGCATTTATTTAATTATTAGTGATGTTGAGAACCTTTTCATGTACTTCTTGGCCATCTGGTGAAATGTCTATTTAGGTCTTCTGCCCACGTTTTAATTGCATTGTTTGTTGTTTTGATATTGAGCTCCATGTGCTCTTTGTATATTTTGGAGATTAATCCTTTGTGCATTGTTTCATTTGCAAATATTTTCTCCCATTCTGAGGGTTGTCCTTTTGGCTTGTTTATGGTTTCCTTTGCTGTGCAAAAGCTTTTAAGTTTAATTAGGTTCCATTTGTTTATTTTTGTTTTTATTTTCATTACTCTAGGTGGTGGGTCAAAAAAGATTTGCTGTGGTTTATGTCACAGAGTGATTTTCCTATGCTTTCCTCTAAGGGTTTTATAGTGTCTGGTCTTACATTTAGGTTTTTAATCCATTTTGAGTTTATTTTTGTGTATGGTGTTAGGTAGTGTTCTAATTTCATTCTTTTACATGTAGCTGTCCAGTTTTCCCAGCACCATTTATTGAAGAGGCTGTCTTTTCTCCATTGTATGTTCTTGCCTTTTTGTTGTAAATTAGGTGACCATATATACATGCGTCTATCTCTGGGCTTTCTATCTTGTTCCATTGATCTATATTTCTGTTTTTGTGCAGCACCATACTCTCTTGATTACTGCAGCTTTGTAGTATAGTTTGGAGTTGGGGAGCATTATTTCCCCAGCTCTGCTTTTCCTTCTCAAGATTGCTTTGGCAATTTGGGATCTTTCGTGTTTCCATACAAATTGTGAAATTTTTTGTTGTAGTTCTGTGACAAATACCATTGGTAGTTTGATAGGGATTGCATTTAATCTATAGATTGCTTTGGGTAGTATAGTTATTTTCACAATATTGATTCTTCCAGTCCAAGAACATGTTATATTTCTCCATCTGTTTATGCCATCTTTTATTTCTTTCATCAGTGTTTTATAGTTTTCTAATAAAAGTTTTCACCTCCTTAGATAGGTTTATTCCTAGGTATTTTATTCTTCTTGTTGTGATGGTAAATGAGATTGTTTCCTTAATTTCTCTTTCTTATTTTTCATTGTCAGTGTACAGAAATGCCAGAGAATTCTGTGCATTAATTTTGTAACCTGGAATCTTCCCAAATTCATTGATTACTTTTAGTAGTTCTCTGGTGGCATCTTTAGGATTTTCTATGTATAGTATCATGTTATCTGCAAACAATGACAGTTTTACTTCTTCTTTTCCAATTTGGATTCCTTTTATTTTTTTTCTTCTCTGATTGCCATGGCTAGGACTTCCAAAACTATGTTGAATAAGAGTGGCAGAAGTGGACATCCTTGTATTTTTCCTGATATTAGTGGACATGCTATTTGTTTTTCACCATTGAATATGATGTTTGCTGGGGGTTTGTCATATATGGTCTTTATTATGTTAAGGTAGGTTCCCTCTATGCCAATTTCTGGAAAGTTTTTTATCATAAATGGGTGTTAATTTTGTCAAAAGCTTTTTCTGCATCTGTTGAGATGATCATATGGTTTTTATTCCTTAATTTATTAGTATGGTGTATCACTTTGATTGGCTTGTGTATATTGAAGAATCCTTGCATCCCTGGGATAAATTCCCCTTCGTCATGGTGTATGATGCTTTTAATATATTGTTGGATTCTCTTTGCTAGTATATTTTTCAGGATTTTTGCATCTACATTCATCAGTTATATAGGTCTATAATTTTCTCTTTTTTTTGATATCATTTTCTGGTTCTAGTATCAGGGTGATGGTGACTTCATAGAATGAATTTGGGAGTGTTCCTCCCTCTGCAATTTTTTGGAAGAGTTTGAGAAGCATCAGTGTTAGCACCTCTCTAAATGTTTGGGAGAATTCACCTGTGAAGCCATCTTGTCCTGGACTTTTGTTTGTTGGAAGATTTGTAATTACAGTTTCAATTTCATTACTTGTGATAGGTCTGTTTATATTTTCTAATTCTTCCTGGTTCAGTCTTGGAAAGTTGTACCTTTCCAAGAATTTGTCCATTTCTTCATTGTTGTCCATTTTATTGGCATATAGTTCTTTGTAGTATTCTCTAATGATCCTTTTTATTTCTGTGGTGTCAGTTGTAACTTCTCCTTTTTCATTTCTAATTGTATTGATTTGAGTCCTCTCCCTTTTTTTCTTGATGAGTCTGGTTAATTTTTCTTGATGAGTCTGGCCAATTTTTTTCATCTTCTGAAAGAACCAACTTTTAGTTTTATTGATTTTTGCTATTGTTTTCTTCATTTCCATTTCATTATTTCTACTCTGATTTTTATAATTTCTTACCTTCCTACTGACATTAGGTTTTCTTTGTTCTTCTTTCTCTAGTTGCTTTAGGTGTAGGGTTAGATTGTTTATTTGATATATTTCTTGTTTCTTGAGGTGAGATTGAATTGCTGTAAACTTCCCTCCTAGAACTGTTTTGCTGCGTCCCATAAGTTTTGTGCCATCATGTCTTTGTTGTCATTTTTTTCTGGTATTGTTTTATTTCTTCCTTGATTTCTTCAGTGATCTCTTGGTTATTTAGTAGTGCAGAGTTTAGCTTCCATGTTTTTTGTTTTTTCTTCTGTAATTGATTTCCAGTCTCATAGAGTTGTGGTCGATAAAGATGCTTGACAAAATTTCAATTTTCTTAAATTTTCCAAGGCTTGATTTGTGACCCAATTTGTGATCTATCCTGGAGAATATTCCATGTGCATTTGAGAAGAAAGTGTATTCTGCCACTTTTGGGTGAAATTTTTTATAAATATTAATTAAATCTATCCAGTTGGTTGTGTCATTTAAACTTGTGTTTCCTTATTTATTTTTATTTTGGATGATCTGTCCATTGATGTAAGTGGGGTGTTAAAGTCCCCTACTATTATCATGTTATTGTTGATTTCCCATTTTATGGCTGTTAGCATTTGCCTTATAGACTGAGGTGCTTCTATGTTGGATGCATATATATTTACAATTGTTATATCTTTTTCTTGGATTGATCCCTTGGTCATCATGTAGTGTCCTTCCTTATCTCTTGTAACAGTATTTATTTTAAAGTCTATTTTACCTGATAAGAGTATTGCTACTCCAGCTTTCTTTTGATTTTCATTTGCATGGAATATATTTTCCCATCCCTTCATTTTCAAACTGTATGTGTCCCTAGGTCTGAAGTGGATCTCTTGTAGACAGCATATACATGGTCTTATTTTTGTATCCATTCAGGCAGTCTTTTGGTTGGTGCTTTTAATCCATTTACATTCAAGGTTATTATCAAAATATATGGTCCTATTACCATTTTCCTAATTGTTTTTGGATTGTTTTTGTGGACCTTTTTCTTCTCTAGTGTTCCCATATAGAGAAGTTTGTTTAGCATTTATTGTAAAGCTGGTTTTGGTGGTGCTGAATTCTCTTAGCTTTACTTGTCTGTAAAGGTTTTCATTTCTCCATCAAATCTGAATGAGATCCTTGCTGGGTAGAGTAATCTTGGTTGTAGGTTTTTCTCTTTCATCACTTTAAGTATATCCTGTCACTTCCTTCTGCCCTACTGAGTTTCTGCTGAAAAATCAGCTGATAACTTTATGGTGATTCCTTTGTACATTATTTTTTGTTTTTCCCTGCTGCTTTTAATATTTTTTCTTTGAACTTAATTTTTGTTAATTTGATTAATATGTGTCTTGGTGTTTTTCTCCTCAGGTTTATCCTGTATGGGACTCTCTGTGTTTCTTGGACTTGAGTGACTATTTCCTTTCTCATGTTAGGGAAGTTTTCCCCTCTAATCTCTTCAAATATTTTCTCAGACCCTTTCTTTTACTTTTGTTCTTTTGACACATCTATAATTCAAATGTTGGTGCATTTAGTGTTGTCCCAGTGTTCTCTGAGATTGTCTTCAATTCTTTTCATTCCTTTTTCTTCATTCTGCTCCTCAGCAATTGTTTCCACCATTTTGTATTCCAGCTCACTTATTCGTTCTTCTGTCTGTTATTGATTCCTTCTAGTGTATTTTCATTTCAGTTATTGTGCTGTTCATCTCTGTTTGTTTGTTCTTTAATTCTTCTATATCTTTGTTAAACATTTCTTGTATTTTCTCATTCTGTGCCTCCATTCTATTTCCGAGATTCTGGATCATCTTTACTGTCATTACTCTGAATTCTTTCTCAGGTAGATTACCTATTTCCTCTTCATTTATTTGCTCTTGTAGGATTTTAACTTGCTCCTTCATCTGTGACATATTTTTTTGCCATCTCTCTTTTTTTTTTAATGAGTGGGATTGTGTTTTTGTCTTACTTGTTGTTTGGCCTGAGGCTTCCAACACTGGAGCTTGTTGGCTATTGGGTATAGGTGGGTCTTTGTGCTGAGATGAGGACCTCTGGGAGACCTCACTCTGATGAATATTCCCCAGGGACTGAGGTTCTCTGTTAGTCCAGTGGTTCAGGCTCAGAGCTCCCACCACAGGAGTTTCCACCCAATCCCCTGCTCATGAACCAAAATCATGCAAGCTTCATGTGGCAGAAAGAAAAAAAAAAAAGAAGAGCAATACAAAGTAAAAAAAATAATATTAGATTAGGAAACTAACAGATATGTTAGAAAGAATATGAAAAATATATACAGATGAAACATCAACCAGAAGGTAAAACAGAACCACAATAGTAAAAAAGAGGAGGAGAAAAAAAGTGGAAAACACCTTGGCTGTGGAGGGCAGTGTCTATTCTTAGTACCCACAGGGCTGGAAAAGGCCTTGGGAGGTGTGGGGGGTGGGGCTTAGGCTCAACAGAATGGAAGGGATCCAGGTGTGCCTCCCGCTTCTGGTCTCAGAGGGTGGGGGACCCCACCTGGGTGCCCAGCAAGCTTCCTGATTCTGAGTGGGAGAGGCCAACACCCTCCACCCTTCTTCTGCTCCTTCAGTCCTGGAGATCCCCTCCAGTCTGCCTCTCCTGTCCTCCCCCGGCCTCCCTTCTATTCCCTCAGGACCAACATGGACCAGAGGGGTCCTCTGAGGGGTTACCAGGCCCCATAGCCGGGCAGACTTCCCCTGCCAATTGGGCAGGGGAATTACTGGGCATGCTCCCCCTGACCCAAGTCCCCAAGGGTCCCTCCAGGCGTGGGAATCCCTCCCTCCTTCAGCCATCCCTCAGGTTCTGTCCACCCTCCTCTTCTCCTTGCCCCTCAGTCCCCCCACATCCTACCAGTTTGTTTGGCAGTTCCTCCCATCTCCTTGGGCATTGAGGTACCCCCCAGTGTCAGGCAGATGTCCTAGTTTGTGGGGAGATGTGAACTCTGCATCTTCCCACACCACCATCTTGACTCTACTGCTTATTTCTTTAAGATTAAAAAAATTCTTATTATGGTGTCTTTCACACTTTTAAAACTTCATAGATTCTTTGGACAAATGCCCATGTCTGGAGTAATTTGGAGTAAGCATGGTAAAGACCAAGACTATTGAGTTCATTTCTGCATTCCTCCCATTTGGCACTGATTCCAGGAAAATAGATGGTAATCAATTAACATGACATTTTATTTTCCAAGATCACAGGATTTTAGAATAAGTAACACCTGGAACAGCAAATTAAAATGCTAGCTGTTTTGTTTAGAATAATTTATTAAACTGTAAGTGAGGATTTAGATTGTTTCAATGATTAATTATACATAAATTGATAAGCTAGTGCTGGACATTAACCAATCAATAAATACTAGCTACAACTGTAACTAAAGAGTATAAATTTGGTTACAAATATTCCCAAGTTTCTGCGTTCTTCCTTTTATAAATACCAGGAATTAAAATCACAAAGAACATACTCAGACATTTTTCTAAAGGTTATACATTAGAGAAAGATATTGTAACTTTTCATCACCAGCATATGCTGGTATAAACTATGAAATCAATTATTTATACTGTACATTTTACCTACATAATTAAAAATTATATTAGTAATATGTCTTGAAACTATTGCATTAGATTATATAATTAACTATGAACTTACTTCTCTACAGAACTAGCTATGAAGAACAATTATAATTCAAAATTGATATGTTCCCAAAGTACTATAACAACCTCCAGATAGTTTTTCTAACATTCTAGCTGTATATTGCTGACTTAAAAGTTAAAGCTCAAATTTTATCAGTTTACTTCATAGGTAAACTGGTAACAGGCAAGGCTGAGAAATATTGAGAATAATTTGTTAATAAAAATTCTATCATGTTACACCAATATGAATGTGTTAAAGTATTCCTTGTACTTTTCAGTTGCTAGTTATAGTAAAAACTGTGTCATTTTTTCCAATAAGTACAAGTCAACATCTAATGGTGAAGAATTTTATTCAGACATCAGCTTCAGAAGAGTTGTGATAATGTGATTATTCTGCTTATATCCTGACAGTATATTGTATGACAAAAAGTAAAGAAGCATGATGGAGCTGATGATTGGGAGAAAAATGCCCTAATATTGACTTACCACCTGAAAGTAGTGGGACCTTCAGTAAATGTCTTCATTTTTATGGGTCTCAATTTCCTCAGCTATTGTATAAAATAAGGAGTTTAAATGAGACAATATATAAAGTCCATTTCAACTGTTAACATGATGTGAATATATTGTGACCAAATTACCAAAGAGTTTATATTCACTTATTTTTAAGCTCTAAAAGTATTATAAAGCTAGAATTTACATATTTTGATTAGAAAATAAAGGGTATTCAAGTCAAATCAATACATTTATTAGATAGCTGATACACAGGAAATATTCCACTTATTAGAACATCAGAAAAGCTAGAAATCTTAGTGGGCCTCCTGCTGTTTCACTTAAGAGCTCTCCTCATGAAAGATTAAAAGAAGGGTACAAACAAATCTGGAATAGATATGAGACGGAGAACTGGAAGTTTCCAGATTTATTCCATATTTTAGTATAATCAGTTTTCTTCTTTGAATTATTATATTTTGTTCTATGAACTTGATAGTATGAGTATTTAGCCAGATTGTTCGTTACTTGGTACATAGAATTGAAAGGGTTCCTGAGACTCTCTGTGAGAGGGTCAGAGGAGAAACAGGGTTAACTGAGGACAAGTGTTTGAAGGAGATGGGTATTGAACTCATACTTAATGGAATAGAAAGATGGAACAAGGGCAAAGTGGGCAACATGGGCAAAATGCTGCTTGACAGGAATAGGCATTTATGAGAGAAGCAGGGTGAGGAGTAAGGTTAAGAGGAGACAAGAGAAGGGAGGGAGAACAAGTCTAGCTTCAGCATTTTGAAGGTAACATTCAGAAGGTGGTGTTTGATCTGAGGGCAAAGGAGACTCACTGAAATAGACAGAAGACAGCTTAAGAGATTGGTATAGAAAATGATTTCAGAATAGTGTGTTACACACCTGGAGGGAAAAGAAACCAGGTTCTAGAAAACCAACAAAGAATAAATTATTATGTTTTATATCTTAGGTAACTAGGATTTCTACACACACAAATTGTAGGCTAGAAAGGAAAGTAGAGAAATTAAAACTATATAACCGGGAATAAAGTTATTAGATTTTTACAAAAGTAGAGCATAGAGGGAAAAACCACACTTTGGAATTAGAATAAACATCAGAGATTTTCCATTAGTTTATGTGAAACATAGAGAAGCTATTAGAATTACTCAGTTATTTAGTTTGTTACTTTCAGAGCTAGAAATAGTAACAGGTCTCCTGACATCAAGTTTAATTTTATATTTACTAAGTTATGATCCCCTTTCTTGGAAATTGAGAATTACTAGTGTTTGGATATATAAAGGAAAGGGAAATATCATATTTTTTCCTAAATTGTTGGAAAAATAGACAATGTGGAAACTTTTGGGTGCACAAGCTTCATTTTTGCCAAATAAACTTGAAGATGGTAAATAGAAGTCCATATGTTACTAATTTATTCATTCAATACATGCTTAGATTTATTCATTCAGTATATGCTTACTTCATGTATGGTTCTAGGAGATTCTTCTACAAGAAAGACTTTGTCCCTCAAGACATTCATTGTCAATGGTGTATATAAATGTGAAGGTAAATAATGATAACACAAGGTCATAAATTACATGATAGCATTGTGCATAGGAAGTTATGTGAACCCAGAGAAAGGGTAAAACTAACAGTTTTATTTAATCAGAGAAGACTCCCTGGAGGAGAAAATATTTGTAAATAAAGAGCAGGAATGATTTAGCCCAGAAGGGAGGGGAGAAAGGAGCTTCTCAGGATAAAGACAGCATTGGGATAAGCAGGTGTTACTGTGGTAAACTATAAGAAGTTCTGTGGGACTAGATATTGGAGGAGTGGGGTTGGGAGTGGAGACCACGGGAAAAGGCTAAGATCAGATCATGAAGTGCTTCATATGCTATTGAGTTTACAGTACCTACTGCCAGTGCACAAGGAGCTAATAAAGGAAGCTAGTACGAGAATAATGATCAGATTTGTGCTCACTCTGGTAGCAATGTAGATAGCAGTTTAGAGTCTGGGAGACTATGTAAGAAGAAACTTCAGAGCACTTAAAGGAAAATAAAAGACAGCTTTAACTAGGGAGGTGTGGAGACTAAGTGTGAGGTAGGAAGAATTCAAGACTTCTTTAGGAAGAAAGTTGCAAGGCTCACTATCAAAAGAATGGTACTTGGAGGTAAAGATTATATGTCTCCAGGACTCTTGACTTGGATGATTTAGGAGGTGGTAATGCTATTAAGAGACAGTGTCTGTTCAGGAGACGTTAATAGAATAGCAATTTAATGGAAAGGTGAGAGAAGGAATAATAATAAGAATACCTAATATGTGTTAGGTATTGTACTAGACACTTTGAAAAGGTTATCATTGTAATACTGATGATCAACAGTTTTAAGCAAGCAAGGCTATATATATATATATATATATATATATATATATATATATATCCCAATTTCCATATATTTTAGAAAGAGTTACAAGATTTGAACTCATATACCTATGATTCAAAATTTATGCTCTGCCCACTTTATCCTTCTGAGTGAATCTCAGGCTGCATCTGAGCCCTAGCTATCCCACATATCAATCATTATGCTTTAGAAAAACATCACCTAAAATCACCTAACATTTAATATCCATAATTATAAAAATGATGGTAATAGTATTACCTCTCTCACAGTGATAAGTATCCAACAAGATGATTATGTGAAAGTATATTTGTAAATTGTAATTTGATAAATGTTCACTACTACTGTGTCAACATAAGTATTAGAGATTATTATGAGAATCTAAATTTATCTTTTTAAGTCATATTAATTGAGATTTAATATACAATACACACTTTTTATATATAGATTTTGATGAAGTTGACAAATCTGTACAGTCATGTATCCACTACTACAATTGAAACATAGAATATTTCCATCACACACAAAGTCCCCTTATGCCATCTTGCAGTCAGTCTCCTGACCATACCTCTCCTTCTGGCAACAACTGATCTGACTTCTGTTTCTATAGTTCTGCTTTTCTAGAGTGTCATATAAATGGATTCATTTGTATGTGGTCTTTTGTTTCTGGTAGTTTTCATTTAGTGTAGTGCTTATGAGAATTACCAAAGTTCTTGCATATATAAGTAGTTCTTTATTTTTAAGGCTGAGTCATAGTCCATTGTATGGATGCACCATAATTTGTTTATGCATTCACCAGCTGATAGAAATTTAGATTGTTTCCACATTTTGGCTATTATGAATAAACCTTCTTTGAATATTCAAGTACAATTGACCCTTGAACACTGCTGCGATTAGAGGTGCTGACCCTCTGCCCAGTGGAAAATCCATGTTCAATTTATAGTCGGCCCTCCTATCCAAGTTTCTGTATTCTTGGATCCAAACAACCTTGAATCATGTAGTACTATAGTATTTACTATCGAAAAAAATTCATTTATAAGTGGAGAAACTCCGTTCAAACCTGTGTTCTTCAAGAGTCAACTGTAAAGGTATTGCATATGTTTTCATTTTTTTCTGATACTTAGAAGTAGCATTTCTAAGTCATGTAAGTGTATGTTTAATTTCATAAGAATCTGGCAAGCTTCTCTAGAGTGCATTCTCATTAGCAATGTATGAGAATTCTAGTTGCTGCACCTCCTTACCAGCAATTGATGTTGTCAGTCTTTTTCATTTAGCCAGTTGTAGAGGTATCTCAATGTGGCTTTATGTATTCCTCTAATGACTTAGAATTTGAACACCTTTCATGTGCTAATTTTCCATCCTTCGTGTATGTTTCTGTGTGAAGAATCTGTTTAAAAATTTTCCCAATTTTTGTGAATTCTTTTCTCATAATTGAGTTGCAAGAGTTCTTTATATAAAATGTTTCTGGATACAAGGCATTTGAAATAATTTCACCAGTTCTCCAGCTTGTCATTTCTTTTCTGAAGTCTGTCATTCTAAAAACAAGGTTTTTCATTTTTTTGTCCAATATTAGCAATTGTTAAATTTTATGTATCATATATTTCTGTCCTAAAAATTTTTACTTAAACTAAGTTGTACAAAGTTTGCAAAGCTAAAGGTTCACAAAGTTTCTCTCCTATGTTTTCTTGTGGTAATTTTATAGTTTTATCTTACATTAGGGATATAATCCAATTAAAACTCAATTTTTTTTGTAGGAGGTATGGGTAAAATTATTATTTTTTGACACACATATGCAAAATTGTTCTGGTGTTGTTTATTTAACAAAGCAATCATTTTCTTAATGAATTACCCTAGAATCATTATTGAAAGTCAGGTAACTATGTATGTTATGAGTCTATTCCTGGTTTCTCTCTTCTTTTCCAATGATCCATATGTCTCTCCTTATGTTAATACCACACTGTCTCGATTATTATAGGTTTAAATAAGTATTGAGACCTGTTAATGTGATCTTTGAGTTTCTTATAGAAAAGGCTTTTATCCAATCTGATAATCTCTGAATTTTAATTGCATAAAAGTACAAAGAAGAAAATAAAAATCACACATAAGCTTTTCGACAATGATTATTATTCAGAAATGGATATAGTTTCTTGGTATTTTTATTTTATAATGCTTATAAAATTATTATCATAGTATATTTAAAACACAATATCTTAAAATTGTTATATAACATAGTAGCATGGACAATTTATCCTGTTTGGAATTCTTATCTTTATTTGAAATTATTATTTAATGGATATTTATTTGTATAGAAATATCATAAATTATGATGCAAGTATTGGACATTTAGGTTGACTTTAATTTTTGGTGTTTTACAACATTGTGATGAGTTCTTTTTCCATAATTCTTTATTTATATCTCTGGTTATTTCCTACTACAGCTTAATTCCAAAAAGTAGAAATATTGGGTCAAAGAGTATGAGCAATTTTAAGACCCCTAAATATCTATCCATAGATAAAAATAGGGATAGAAATAAAGATATATTATTACACATTGTCCACCAAGATTATATTCTTATCAGCCTTATATAGAGTGCTAATTTCCTCTAATTCTTACAGAAACTGGATATTAAATTTTTAATCTTTGCCAAATTGATAAAAAAATAAAACCTCATTATGACGATGATGAATTTTCTTGGATTACTAGTGAGGCTGAATGTTTTACAACTTAACTGGCTATTTGTATTTTTCCATGTGTTAAATACTGATGCACAATGACAATTCTTCTTTTGAGTATTCATAAATTTTTAACGATTTGAAAAAAGTCTTTGGTGTTGTTTGGTATATATTTTGCACATTAATTAACATGTATACTAACTAAAACATACATGACCATATTTCATTTGCCTTTAATTTTATTTATTTATTTTTAAAGAGATTAAAAATTATATGTGTTGCCAAGCTGGTCAATATTTCACATTGTTGTTATCTTCCATTCACAACTATTTTATATTCCATCATGATATACTTAAAATAGTTTATTTCATACCGAGAAATCAGAAATTCATCCATATTATTAAAGGTATTTTGTAACTTTTTTATTTTTGAAATTTTATTGTTTGATATGTTTGCTTTTGTTTTTGTAACTTTACAATATAGTTTAGCTGAAAGGGCAAGGAATTCTTACTCACAATTATAGGAATAATATCTCTGGCCATTCTAAGATTTTTTAATTAGAAAAAGGAAAAAAAACTAGGATAATTAACAAAGTTGTGTTTATAAATTAAGTTGGGAAGAACAGTCAAGTTTTAATTATTTAGTTTTCTTACCCTGGACTTTATTCAAATCTGTTTTCCTTAGTAATGTTTTAAAGAGATTTAAGTTTTTGTAGATATAGTTAATTTTTGGTTGTAAATTCTCTATATTTTATGTGGCTTAGTTTACAGTGTTCCAATCTTTGACTTCTAACATCTCTATTTTTAAATAGTTAGTATTTTATTGACTCATAGGGTTGTGTATGGTAAAATATATATTTTCTGAAAATAGTGGAATTTAGTTCTTTGTCAGTTTGTCCATTTTGGATCTTGGTAATCAAAATTTTTCCTACTTAAATCAGACAAAAAAACACTTTTAGGATTGATGCAATAAACTCTTGACAAATGAGGAAAAATCCACTTTCTACTTGATTCATTTACAGGGACACAGTTGGCTTGGAGAATTTCTTCCTTGTCTAGATGCAAACAATGCACAGGTATGGCAGGGTCCCCAAAATAGAGCAGAGCCTACAGTTCCATGCCTTTCCTGAATGGAAGTCCTGAATAAAAAAAAAATAAAACAAATTCTTTATTAGCTCAACCTTAGGAAGGAGGCCAGCAATTAACAGCTTGAACAATTGCATTTATGTTTGAAAATGATGGCTTAGGGAATACTTCATAAAAGTTTTATGCCATTGGATTCTCAATAAATTCTGTCATATGTCTTTTGTAATAATTAAAATGCATTTGCCATTTTCTTTTCTTATCATTCCCTGACCCTCCTCAGTCTTAATTAGGGTAAGCAAGACAGAATCAATTTACACTTCTTCGTAGCTTTGAAATATATCTGGTAGTTTTAACAGTGCTCTTTTTTCAGAAAATGGATGCCAAGATTAATCTGTCAAAGTAAATTAGACATGGAGAGATTTACTAGCTTAGTATCTAAAAATTAAAACTTTGTAACATGAATAGATACTAAATTTTCATTGAAAGTGTACACCCTGGAATTTCAGACCTGGAATGAAAATTTTTTTTTCTTTATAAAGATAATAACAGAAAATATACTGCCCAGGAAGCAATAGAATAGATTTTATAATTATAATCTATACTTAATTCATAAAGCTTGCTGAAATTTCCAGATATTTCTCAAGCATAATTAAGTTTTAGATATATGTGTGATATTACAATATTTAGAAAATTTGTTTTTTCTGTATGAATTTTTGATAAATCTTATTTCTTATTTTCTCCTTGTCAACTTCAAAATATTTCCATTTTCACACTATACTTGGGTGTTTTACCTGAGTTTAGTTAATGATTGAATCAGATAACGAGCACTCTATCAATATTGCCACCTATGGTGGAGGTATTTTGCCTTAGGTTTACCTCAGTCTGAATGAATAGGATAAAATAATAATATGTAAAAAAAAGAACTGCATTTGGACTCCATCTCCAAACTAACTTAAGTCATTGTTTCATTTATGATTTATGATAATATAGAATTACTGCATTATTATTCACTTTGTGGAACTACTATTTGTTTTACATATCAAAGTTTTTCAACTTAAGTTTCCATTACTTTTTTAACAGCACAGATTCTTTGGGTTTAAAAAGAAAATTAAAAAATAATCCTGTGATAAACCAAAGTTGGAGGTGATACAATTTTTAATGAGGGAGAAGTGTGAGTGAAAGAGAAATTGAAGATTTGATTAGGCTTTGCAATGGGAGTTATTTTCTCAAAAAAAAAAAAAAAAAAGAGGCCACAATTGAGATAGGTCAAAGGTTTTCAATGCAAGATACTCCATAAGCATAGCAGTCACTTCTGCTCTAAATAGGGGAAAATAATATTTCTATCAAGAAGCTGCCAGAACAGGAATTTAGACAATAACTATTTTAAATTGATAGAAGTATTTTCTATTCATCTTAGAACTAATTTAAGATCCAAGAGTACCTGTGGATTTGAATGAGAATTCTCCATAAAATAAATGTGGGTAAATATTTTCAAACTTGTAACATTCTCCTGATATATAAGTAGTTTCTATAAAGTACCAATTTAACATATATCTCCTCACTGGTTTTACATTTATTCCGTTTACTGAAATATTGCTAAAAAATGAAAGATTTCTTGTACATTTATTCTGAACAAGATATGTATGATGCATTTTCACTGACTAAAAGTGACTAAGAAAATTAGGTTATTTAAACGGGTATTATTCTCCCTCATTAAATTTCATAAAAAATCCAAGACAGTAATTATTGTTTTATTTGAAAATAGTATATTTTATTAAAAAGTAGACCCAACTTAGGGGTTTTGGATATCTCCTTAATATGTTAAGGGACAGGAATTGTCATAGACAATATTGTAACAATGTGCCTTATTTAAGAATCATGAGCTATAGATCTCATGAATGATTGACTTGATCCTATCATTCAGTTTTAGACTTTCTCAAGAGACTTCTCTGAGTCTCTTTAGAAACTCTGTCTCCCTCTCTTTCTCTGTCTCTCTTTCACACACACACACACACACACACACACACACACACACACACACACACAGAAACACAGTTTTTACTGGTCCTTGACATTTCCTCTATCACATACTAGAGGAACAGACAATCCAGGATTCTGAGACCTAGGTTTAACTGTTATCTGTATCTTTTTCCAGGTTTTAAAATTGAAAAGTATATCATGTAAACACATCACATAGTTTGGCAAAAAGAAGAAACAGTCTAGTGAAAGTTCATGTTTATTAGATTAATTTACAGGATATTACAAATAATTTGGGGAAACTAAAGTTTGCATGAAAAATAAATGCCTAATAAGTCATTTGAGTGTATTAGTTTGCATTTTAAGTTTAGCTATTTCAAAGTATTATTATTAAGTTTGGAAGCACATCACTTATTTTGTATATTACATATCAGAAATATTTATTGAATGCTAAGCAATGTAGTAGGCATTTTGCATCCATTAATTCATTCAATACTTAAAACACACCTACGAGATAGGGTTACCCTGTCCATTTTACCTATGAGGAAACAGAAGCTCAAAAAGAATCAACACTGTTACACAGTCAGCACATCACAGAGCAAGGACTTATGTCATCACCAGCCTAGATACAAACTCCAGGGTCTGTCTTTCTCCTGTAGGGTAATACAACATTGCAATTGTCTATTGCTGCACTCTTTAAATCTCTGTTTTTTTCCCACTTATTCAATCAAAATATACTGAATGCTTCCAATATCCCAAACATTGTTCTGGATGCTAAGAATAAAGAACACAGGTGTGTATAACAGGTACAGTCCCTGATCTCATGGAGGGTTCAGTTGAGTAAGAGTATGTGGTATTCACATTATCACATGAATGAATGTGTAATGATAATGTGTATTATGTGTTATTAAGGAAAAATAAGGCATGTGATGAGAATATAACAGAGGCACCTTGTTTAAGTTTTGGAACCGGTACTCTCAAGGGAAGTCTTGATTGAGGAAATAACATGTAAAGTTATGCAATGAGTTCACCAGGTGAAAGAGTAAGAACAGCACTCTTGATTCCAGGGTCAGCATGTTAACAGGTTCTGCTCTGAGGTAGTAGTTGGATCTCCTGCAAGAGGATAGCAGGAGCTAAGCAATGTAGAACATTATGGACTATAAGAACAGTAACTTTTATCTCCCTTCTTTTTATTACTGAAATTCTACCTGTCCTTCCAGGCCCTGAAGAAGTCTGTCCTACTCTATGAAACATTCATGACCACTCATGCCTATGCTAACCTCTCCTTTCTTTGGTCACCTATGTGTATATCTTCATGCACTACTAGCCAAAATGTTCACATGTGTGAAGCTGTAGGTCCTTAAGAGAAGAAACAAAGTGATATAATCCTCATCACATGGAGCGGATGAGTACATATACTGAATTTAAATGTGAAATTGAATTTTGTGACAGGCCTTCTTAAGATGGGGAATTAGATACAACTAAAACCTTTTACGAGAAACCAAAGATGATTTATATGAAGTCAGTGACTTGCTTCATTAGCATATCTGAATGTCTGAAGTGAAAATAGGTGAAATAAATAAAATTGGAATACTATATAAACATGAAATATTACATTAAGGATAAAGCTAAAGATATACAATTATGGGGTTTTGAGAATTAGCAAACACCTTAGCATCATATTCTTTTGAAGTTAATGTATAAATAGTATGTACTTCAATAAAATCAAATTCATACTGTAAGTCTGAGAAATACATAGAATTTTAGATCTTTCCTTATTTGAGAATAACTCTCAAAAGAGGAAAGAACACAAAGAAGTAATTTGCGCCAAACTTAGAAGGTTTGTTTTCACAAAAATGAGTTATAATACTGACAGCTTTTCATGGATAAGGAAACAATAGAAAATAACCTTGTTGGGTCCTTTTGTTTCTATGACAACGTTTGTTTCATGACATGTAAGATGACTAAGAAAAAGCCTCCCAAATTGGAGTTTATGATGAAAATATCAATGGAACTTTCAGTAGTGCATTTTTTCCCCTATAAGTTGTTCTACCTATTTCATGTTTATTTGTTCCACTGACAGCCAACTTACTGGAGACAAATTGAAAATAACTTCTCTTCTTTTTGCTCCCATATCTGAGAATCATTAAATAAGTGCTCTCCTTATGACTATGGCAGGTTTATAAAAGCTTCTATTTAATACTTTAAAAATTTCATTTACTGGAAATTAATGCAGTTACTGTAATTGAGTTTGATATCTTTTTGGTTGATTTTATAAATTTATAAATAAATTATAAAAAGTATTATGATGCAAATTTAAAATGTATGACCAATCAGAAGATTCTATCAAACTGGAGGTAATGATTTGACAACCTTCTCTTTCCTCAAATAATACTGCAGTAAAATTTAACAGTGAACCACTAAGATTAAAGAAACAATTGGATTCTAACTAATATTAATGTAATTTTTATCCCATTGAAATCTATTGTCATAGTTGCTTCTGACATATTGAATCTCTATGGTTAAACCTAATGAGTTATTCTCATTTTTGGTGTGTCTGTGATTCAGTTCTCCTCCTCCTCCTCTTCATGTTCCCCACACAAGTGATTAATCTGCAGTTACCCTCTTTCATGTATTCTCTCCTCAGTTCCCTCTTCCCCATCAAAATGTACCTACTATGTGACTCATTCCCTCAATGAGGAAATAATCTGATAAATAACTGATAACCAACCATGACAGGGTGATAAATCCAAGAGTACAATGGTTCCAAGTGGGAAAGTATTTGAAAAAAGATACCTTTTGAAGATGTACAACTCAAATTCTACTATGCAGGTCACTCTATTCATACATGCTATCAGTTCCACTGAGAAATTAACCATTGATAATCTTTGGAACAATATGACAATCTTCATATGTCATTTCTTCTGAAAAAAACAATTTAACAAATCTTTCTATGTCATGATTTCAGCAACACTTATTGAGAGGGCATGCCACTTGGAAAATAAACAAGCCTAAAATGCATCAAAACAGAAATGGCTCCTAAGGGGTGCATTCTAGCTTATAAACAGTTATTTTGAATATCTGTGAAGATCACTTGAGTCAGTGGATTCTAATATTGGCTCTGCTACTGATACTTTTTCAGACCCCTTGTAAAAATATGGGCCAGTTAATGTCCAAAGTACTGGAATAGAGAGAGATGAATACACACCATTTCTATCCTGGGGGATTTTTCAGTCTAGTGAAAGAAACTGATATATAAATGGATACTTTCATCATAATGTAGAAAATGCAGTGATTGAGATATGCACAGGGGCAATGAGGGTTTAGGATGGAGGAAAGTAATAATGTTTTTCTGTTTCAATTACTCAGAGACACTTTTGAAACAGATGGCAACATACAAAATTACCCTGAACTCTATGGACAAGAAAAGTCCTATTGAAATCCAAGGTATTATTAACTATCATCATCCATTAAGTGACTACCTTTCTGGTTTATATAATATGTAAAGTATATGAAATAGGCTATTCAAATTATGCAACAGTTAGACTTATTTTCTTCACTTATTCTTGAAGATCTTCTGACTTGAAAGGCATGACTTGAAAAATATTCTTATTTGTGATCCTGTCAGTTTTTGATTACAGTAAATATTTTGATTCCAAACTACTGTAAAAATACAAAAAAATAGAAAGATATTCCCTGTTATTTAAAAGTTAAAATTATTATTTAACAGTGAGAAGTGATTTTATGACAAGAGTCATTTCAAAAACATCTGGAAGGTGGTAGAGATTCCTCTCCATGGGATTCTATATGTACTTCTACAAAAGCCAGACTTCCTCAAACCCCAGCCTCAGCTGTGGTAATGGAAATTAAAACCTTCTTTCATGCTATATTTTAATGGAAAAATGTCTTTCTGGACTTCTGAATTATTATTCTGCAAGGTGGATTAAATTCAGTGTTCATTTCTAACTGATTTGGTTCACTGTTGTCTAGTAATATCAGTTATTTATCAAACTTGATTAAATGTAAGTGACATTCATTCAACAAACATTTACAGAGCGCCTGCAATATACAGGGCAGTGTACTAATCACTGTAGATAAAACATGGCTTCTGCTATCATAAAACTTATGATTTATTGGAGGACAGAGACAAGTATATCTATGCTTACAAGACAGTGGTGCATGTTATAGGAGAGAAAGATGAAAGGTGCAATGCAAGCAGAGAAAAGGACATTTAAACTAGACTGGAATAGCTGAGAACACTTCTTCTGAGAAGTGTGCTTGAGCTTTATCCTGTCTAAAACATATATGGTTGGATGAGGGCATTTGAGCGTTTTTCACTTGAAATTAAATATACAGTTTTGTCCCTTGCTAGGGTAGTAATTTTAAGAGCTGATGATTTTTTGAATAAATTTTGAATATATTTTAATCTGTGTAGTAAAAAAGAATTTTTTATAACCTACTTCACTGCACATTTTAAATTATTGAGGCAAAATAAATGTGTAGTTAGAAATCACATGGCCAGCATCTCAGAGTTGGGGTGGCGCTAAAACATTCTTTCAATATTGTATCTGAGTCTATTTTAGTCTCTATTAGAAAATCAGCAAGCAAAGTACATAGGGAGATAAAGATGGAAGTGCCATAAGTTATCCTTATCTTTCCGGACCATATCCATTGTTCTTCTCTAGGATTTAGTCATTTTCTACATGGTTTTTGGGGAAGTGAGCTTGAAAGATTAATTGTCTGTCTGAGGCAGAGAGGCATAAGAGAGACAAAAGGCAAATACTGCTTAAAAACAAGGTTAAGCAACTATTAAGGACTCACCTCTCCTCTTGCTCCATAGAATGCACTCACTGTTCATTCATTTACACAGTTAATATATTTACTTATAAAACTTTTATGAATTATCCACTATGTGGTCAGACTCTCTGCTGGGATTCACAGAAGTATCAGACATAATTTATATTACACTGGAGCTTACGGTGTAGCAGAGAAACCTATATTCACATAAATGTTTGTAGTAGAACGTAATCGATCTATTGATTGAAGTACATAGGTTAGATGCACAGGACCAAGCAAAGAAGGAGACCTGGAAAGGCTTCTGGCAGGAGGTGATGCCTGAACTGCTTCTTGAAAAGCCAGAAAATTAGTAATTAGTAAGTGTTCAACAGGTTGATGAGGACATTTTGGGCAGTGGCAAAGCCTGATCTTTGAGATGTGTGACAACCTTGATCATGGGCTGTGTATAAGAGTTGGGAGGAGGGTTCTGCATAAAAGGAGGAGAGGTGAGAGAAAAGTCTGGAAAGACATGCAAAAACTGAACAACACCAAAAATCACACTGAAAGAAGATCTTAGTCTTAGTCTATAAGTTGAAGGGAAGCCTTAACATTATAAAATTATAACAGCTTAGTCAAAAAAATACTTGTACACAAATGTTCATGGCAGTATTATACACAATAGCCAAGAGATGGAAACAATGCAAATGTCCCTCAGTTGATTAATGGATAAACACAATGTGACCTACCCATAATGGAATATTATTCAGCCACAAAAACAAGGGTGAAAATGTAAATATTAAGCTAAGCGAAAGGTCACAGATTGTATGATTTTATTTACATGACATGTCCAGAATATGCAAATCCGTAGAGACAGAAAACAGATTAGTGCTTACCAGGGTCTGAGGGAAGAAAGGAATGGGGATTGGCTGCTTATTGAGTAGGGAGTTAACTTTGGGGGTGATTATAATGTTCTGGAACAAGGTAGCAGAAATGGTTGCACAAAACTGTGAATATACTAAATGTCAATGAAATATATATTTTCAAAAGGTTAAAAACGGTAAATTTTATGGTATGTGTATTTTACCACAATAAAAACATAAAAATCTTAGCTTAAAACTAAGGGAGATGGCAGGAACTGATGTCATGAACAGTCATTTTTTTTATACACGATACCCAGTTGCATGTGCAAGATTCAGGGGAAGATGTCTGCTGTTAAAACAGATCAGCTACACAGTCCTAGTGGGCCTTTTGCCAGGATATGGAATAATTTTGTGTCTCTGTTGTAATTCATTGTCCTTTGTTAGTACAGCCACTCAGATACTCTTTTGAGTGTAGGGCCTATGACTATTTTACACAGTAGGCATTCAAGAAACCTAATACATGATTCTGCCAAAACAGGGTTTAGTATTTATTTTGTCTTTAACTCAGTAAGTTATAAACTCTTAAACTATTTCCTTAAGTGGTCCTTCCTTATCCTCTTAAGAGGCTATTCTTCATTTTTCAGTTAAAGTAAGTTTACTTTTTCTCACATTATTAAGCAGTATACCTTTTTAGTTTACATCATAGCTTGCTTTTCCTCCAAGGACAATAATTTAATAGCAATTTATCTTGTGTTGTCATTATTCTATTTCAATTCAGAAGAACTTATAAGTCCTGGTTGGACCATGCTAAGCTAATGTGATCAGTATATATCATATCAATCCAGTGAGTTGACCAAACACAAATTATTCTTAAATTACCAAATTAAAAAATTAAGGCTCAGGGTAATTAAGTGACCTGGCATAAAAATAGTAGAGGGCAGAGCCTGCACTCACACTTGGGCCTTTACATTGAAGATGGAAATTAGCCCAAGACTGAGGCTAATTCATCAGCTGTCATCCGAGTAGACTGAGATTAGTCAGCCAGTTTTAAACCTGATCCTGTAGAATGACATTAAACTTCTGCCTACATCTTTCCTTTGTCATGCCCCTCTTGCCCTCATTGATAAGACCCTAAATATAAATTTGGCCCACCCTTTTCTATCCTACTCAGAAGCTTCATTCTTAGTCCTCTCCACTGGGTAATCTCAAGCTTTGGGAACATAAATATTCAGAATGAAGGGAAGTTTGAAGCTCATCTTACAGCCATACTGGGTTGTAAGAATTACCTGTGATCATGGATGTGGTATAGTGTCTCTGTGGCATCAGAATGTACACCACTATGGGTGTGGTGGGACATGGGCAAAGGTGGTCAAAAAATAAAAACTACTAGTAATAAGTTCTGGGGATGTAAAGTACAGCATTATGACTAAAGTTAATAATACTGTATTGTATTTGAAAGTTGACAAGAGAATAGATCATTCTTTTGTCTTTTTAAAATTTTTTATTTTTTATTGAAGTATACTTAATGAGATTTGATCTTAAAAGTTATCATTACAAGAAAAAAATGTAACTATATGCAGTGAAGGATGTTAACTAAACTTATTGTGGTAATCATTTCACAATATACACAAATATCAAATGATTATGTTGTACATCTTGGACTAATACAATGTTAAAAAAAGAACATACAACACTACAGAGATGGTCTTATGGATTGCAGCATATTTTTAATCCCCCAAACTGTAGTTACTATATCTACTATAAAATATCTCTCACTTTGAATTTATTACTTTTTAAATGACCTCATCATATTGTAATATGAGTTGAGCGAGGAAAATACGGTAACTTTAGGTACTTGCTGACTGTGATTGCCTGTGCTGCTGATGTGGCAAATGTCTTCTTCCTGCAATATCCAAGAATCATATACTCTCCAATAAATATGTTAAATAAAAAAAAAGAATCATATACTTCTAAAGGAAAAAAAATCACACTTGTATGGGTAAATAAACAAGTCACTCCACACTATGGTAATGAATTAGACACTTATGGAAGTTGTATTTATTAACCTTTTAGAGGCTAATTCAAATTCATTCTTAAACTGTGTCTGAATGGCAGCATCTGTGGCACCATTGAACTGATACGAATCTATTTACTTTGGTTTTAATATGATTAAATCAAATTAATTATTTAGTGTGTTAACAATCATAGGTTCTGGCACTTATAAAACAGTCAAAGTTTTGATTCAGCCAGCCCTTCCCCCATGATACTTTGTATAAATGATTGTTATATACATTATTCTATTAAATCCTGAAGCAACACTGTGAGATGTTTGTTTGGTTTTATTTTTGTAGGTTTTTTTGCATTTTGTAGATAATTAAGCAGTATCATAAACGTTATCATTTATGATAACGTTTAAACTACTGGGCAACTACTAGTTTACTTTGTGAAGCTAATAGATTAGGTTGTATTTTCTAGAAGTTTACTACTAGTTTACTGGGCAACTACTAGTTTACTTTGTGAAGCTAATAGATTAGGTTGTATTTTCTAGAAGTTTATATATTAGGGATCATACAGCACATTCCTTGTTTTGCCCAGCTTCTCCGACTTAGCATATTTATTGTGAGATTCATCCATGTTGTTGCATATGTCAACAGTTCATTCTTTTTATTGTCATATAGTATTCCACTATCAGTATACACCAAGCATATTTATCCATTCAACTGTTGACAGTCATTTGGGCTGTTTTCATTTTGTGCTGATACAAATAAAGCTGCTATGAACATTTGTTGTGCAAGCTGTTGTATATACAAATGCATTTGCTTTTCTTTGCCTAATCCAAGGAGTGGAATGACTGAATCATATGTTAGGTATATGATTAGCCTTTATGTAATTGCCTTTCTGAAGGACTTTGTTTTCCAAATTGATTATGCTATTTAACATTTCTACCAACAGTGTATGAGTGTTTTAGTTTTTCCACATCTCTACATTTTTGCCAAGGATTTATCCTTTATTATATATATTATTTGCAAAATATTTTCTACTGGTCTATGATTTGATTTTTATTTTTTTAGCTCTACTTTCTGATTGTTCATTGCTAGTATATGGAAATATAATTGATTCTGTTTTTCTATAGATCTTTTATCCTACAACCTTTGTATATTTACTTATGAGATCTACTGGTTTTCCTGAAGGTTCCATTAAATTTTCTATATCGATAATCATGCCACAGGCAAATTAATATGGTTTTACTTTTCCTTTCCAATTTTGATGCTTCTCTCCCACTCAATTTCTATATTTACTTGGGTAGAACGTGTAGCACAGTTTGAAGAAAAGTGAGGAGAAAAGATATTCTTGTCTTTTTCCCAATCTTAGAGAGAAAACTTTCAATCTATTAAGTATGATGCCTGTTAGCAAGTGAAGGATGTTAACTTCCATTCCTAGTTTACGAGAATTTTTATTAGCAGTAGGTAATGGATTTTGTCAATTATTTTTCTGTGTCTATTGAGATAACCATATGTTTTCTATTTTATTTGTTAATATCATTAGTTACACTAATTGATTTTCAAATGTGTAAGCAATCTTAAAGTGATATATTTCACTAGGTCATGATGTATTATCCTTTCAGTATATTGTTGGATTCAATTTACTAAAATAATTAATAAGTGCATAGTGGTATCAAATCAGAATTTCAATTTGGATTTCCTTTTTGGTTACTGAAGCTGAATAGATTTTTATGTATTTATTTGTCATCTCTGTTATCTTTGGTAAAATGTCTGTGCATTTTTAGTTGAGTCATTTGTTTTCTTCTTGTTGATTTTTGATAATTGCTTATAGTTTTAGAATGCAAATCCTATTTTGAATATATGTTTTCCAACTATATTCCTCTTTTGCTCAGTGTGCTCCAGGGTTTTACTTGTTTTTTTATTCTCTAGCAGTGACTTTCACAGACGAAAAATTTTTAATTTTTATGAAATCCAATTTACTATGTTTTCTTTTATGAATCATATATTTGGTGTCATGTCTAAAAACTATTTGGATAACCCCAGATGGTGAATATATTCTCCTAATATTTTACTCTAACTTTTATAGCTTTACATTTCACATTTAGATCTATGATCCATATTTAGATAAATTTTGTACTAAGTGTTAGGCTCCACTGTGCACATTTTCCCTACATCATGGTCTAGAAACTCTTTCAATGCAGTAACCTGAGGCAACAGCAAGGCTTATGTCATTTGTTTCTCATCTCTCAAGATCACTGTTTATATGTCTTTTAAAAAAAATCTTTATTGGAATATAATTGCTTTACAATGGTGTGTTAATTTCTGCTTTATAACAAAGTGAATCAGTTATACAAATACATATGTCCCCATATCTTTTCCCTCTTGCATCTCCCCCCCTCCCACCCTCCCTATCCCAACCCTCTACGTGGTCACAAAGCACCAAACTGATTTCCCTGTGCTATGCGGCTGCTTCCCACTAGATATATATTTTACGTTTGGTAGTGTATATATGTACATACCACTCTCTCACTTTATCCCAGCTTACCCTTCCCACTGCCCGTATCCTCAAGTCCAGTTTCTAGTAGGTCTGTGTCTTTATTCCCATGTTGCCCCTAGATTCTTCATGAACATTTTTTTCCTTTTTAGATTCCATATATATATGTCTTAGCATACAGTATTGTTTTTCTCTCTGACTTACTTCACTTTGTATGACACACTCTAGGTCCATCCACCTCACTACAAATAACTCAATTTCATTTCTGTTTATGGCTGAGTAATATTCCATTGTACATATGTGCCACATCTTCTTTATCCATTCATCTGTTGATGGACACTTAGGTTGCTTCCATGTCCTGGTTATTGTAAATAGAGCTGTAATGAACATTTTGGCACATGACTCTTTTTGAATTATGGTTTTCTCAGGGTATATGCCCAGTAGTGGCATTGCTGGGTCATATGGTAGTTCTATTTGTAGTTTTTTAAGGAACTTCCATACTCTTCTCCATAGTGGCTGTACCAATTCACATTCCCACCAGCAGTGCAAGAGTGTTCCCTTTTCTCCACACCCTCTCCAGCATTTATTGTTTCTAGATTTTTTGATGATGGCCATTCTGACTGGTGTGAGATGATATCTCATTGTAGTTTTGATTTGCATTTCTCTAATGATTAATGATGTTGAACATTCTTTCATGTGTTTGTTGGCAATCTGTATATCTTCTATGGAGAAATGTCTTTTAGGTCTTCTGCCCATTATTGGATTGGGTTCTTTGTTTCTTTGTTATTGAGCTGCATGAACTGCCTGTAAATTTTGGAGATTAATCCAATGTCAGTGGCTTCATTTGCAAATATTTTCTCCCATTCTGAGGGTTGTAATTTAGTCTTGTTTTTGGTTTCCTTTGCTGTGCAAAAACTTTTAAGTTTCATTAGCTCCCATTAGTTTATTTTTGTTTATATTCCCATTTCTCTAGGAGGTGGGTCAAAAAGGATCTTGCTGTGATTTATGTCAGTGTTCTGCCTGTGTTTTCCTGAAAGAATTTTATAGTGTCTGGCCTTACATTTAGATCTTTAATCTATTTTGAGTTCATTTTTGTGTATGGTGTTAGGGACTGTTCTAATTTCATTCTTTTACATGTAGCTGCCCAGTTTTCCCAACAGCACTTACTGAAGGGACGGTCTTTTCTCCACTGTATATTCTTGCCTCCTTTATCAAAGAAAAGGTGACCATATGTGCATGGGTTTATCTCTGGGCTTTCTACCCTGCTCCATTGATCTATATATCTGTTTTTGTGCCAGTACCATACTGTCTTGATTACTATAGCTTTGGAGTATAGTCTGAAGTCAGGGAGCCTGATTCCTCCTGCTCCATTTTTCTCTCTCAAAATCGCTTTGGCTATTTGGGGTCTTTTGTGTTTCCATACAAATTGTAACATTTTTTGTTCTAGTTCTGTGAAAAATGCCAATGGTAGTTTGATAGGGATTGCACTGAATCTGTAGATTGCTTTGGGTAGTATAGTCATTTTCACAATGTTGATTTTTCCAGTCCAAGAACATATATATATATATATATATATATATATATATATATATATATATAATATAATTCTCCATCTATTTGTATGATCTTTACTTTCATCAGTGTCTTATAATTTTCTGCATACAGGTCTTTTTTCTCCTTAGGTAAGTTTATTCCGAGATATATTATTCTTTTTATTGCAATAGTAAATGGGAGTGTTTTCTTAATTTCACTTTCAGATTTTTCATCATTAGTGTAAAGGAATGCAAGAGATTTCTGTGCATTAATTTTGTATCCTGCTACTTTACCAAATTCATTGATTAGCTCTAGTAGTTTTCTAGTAGCATCTTTAGGCATCTCTATGTATAGTATCATGTCATCTGGAAACAGTGACAGCTGTACTTCTTCTTTTCCAATTTGGATTCCTTTTATTTCTTTTATTTCTCTGATTGCTGTGGCTAAAACTTCCAAAACTATGTTGAATAATAGTGGTGAGAGTGGGCAACCTTGTCTTGTTCCTCCTGATCTTACTGGAAATGGTTTCAGTTTTTCACCATTGAGAATGATGTTTGCTGTGGATTTGTCATATATGACCTTTATTATTTTTGGGAAAGTTCCCTCTATGCCTACTTTCTGCAGGGTTTGTATCATAAATGGGTGTTGAGTTTTGTCAAAAGCTTTCTCTGCATTATTTCTCTGCATTATTGAGGTAATCACATGGGTTTTCTCCTTCAATATGTTATTATGGTGTATCACATTGATTAATTCCCATATATTGAAGAATCCTTGCATTCCTGGGATAAACCCCACTTGATCATGGTGAATGATCCTTTTAATGTGCTGTTGGATTCTGTTTGCTAGTAATTTGTTGAGGATTTTTGCTTCTATGTTCATCAGTTATATAGGCTTGTAGTTTTCTTTCTTTGTGACATCTTTCTCTGATTTTGGTTTCAGGGTGATAGTGGCCTCATAGAATTAGTTTGGGTGTCTTCCTCCCTCTGCTATATTTTGGAAGAGTTTGAGAAGGATAGGTGTTAGCTCTTCTCTAAATGTTTGATAGAATTTGTCTGCGAAGCCATCTGGTCCTGGGCTTTTGTTTGTTGTAAGATTGTTAATTACAGTTTCAATTTGAGTGCTTGTGATTTTTCTCTTCATATTTTTTATTTTTTTCCTAGTTCAGTCTTGGAATGTTGTGCATTTCTAAGAAGTTGTCCATTTATTCCATGTTGTTTATTTTATTTACATAGAGTTGCTTGTAGTAATCTCTCATGATCCTTTGTATTTCTACAGTGTCAGTTGTTATTTTCCTTTTTCATTTCTAATTCAACGATTTGAGCCTTCTCCCTTTTTTTCTTGATAAGCCTGGCTAATGGTTTACCAATTTTGTTTATCTTCTCAAAGAAGCAACTTTTAGTTTTATTGATCTTTGAAATCAATTTCTTAATTTCTTTTTCATTTATTTCTGATCTAATCTTTATGATTTCTTTCCTTCTGCTAACTTTGTTTTGTTGTTGTTGTTGTTCTTCTTCTTCTTTCTCTAATTGCTTTATGTGTAAAGTTAGGCTGTTTATTTGAGATGTTTCTTCATTTTTAATGTAGGATTGTATTGCTATAAGCTTCCTTCTTAGAACTGCTTTTTCTGCATCCCATAGGTTTTGGGTCATCGTGTTTTCATTGTCATTTGTTTCTAGGTATTTTTTGATTTCTTCTTTGATTTCTTCAGGGATATCTTGGTTATCAAGTAGTTTATTGTTTATCCTCCATGTGTTTGTATTTTTTACAGATTTTTTACTGGAATTGATATCTAGTCTCATAGTGTTGTGATCAGAAAAGATACTTGATACGATTTCAATTTTCTTAAATTTACCAAGGCTTGATTTGTGACCCAAGATATGATCTATCCAGGATAATCTTCCATAAGAACTTGAGAAGAAAGTGTATTCTGTTGTTTTTGAATGGAATGTTCTATAAATATCAATTAAGTCCATCTTTTTAACGTATCATTTAAAACTTGTGTTTTGTTATTTATTTTCATTTTGGATGATCTGTCCATTGGTCAAAGTGGGATGTTAAAGTCCTCTACTATGATTGTGTTACTGTTGATTTCCCCTTTTATGGCTGTTAATATTTGCCTTATGTATTGAGGTGCTCCTATGTTGGGTGCGTAAATATTTACAATTGTTATATCTTCTTCTTTGATTGTTCCCATGATCATTATGTAGTGTCCTTCTTTGTCACTTGTAATACTTTTTGTTTTAAAGTCTATTTTGTCTGATATGAGAATTGCTACTTCAGCTTTCTTTTGATTTCCATTTGCATGGAATATCTTTTTCCATCCTCTGAATTTCAGTCTGTATGTGTCCCTAGGTCTGATGTGGGTCTCTTGTAACCAGCATATATACAGGTTTTGTTTTTGTATCCATTCAACCAGTCTATGTCTTTTGGTTGGAGCATTTAATCCATTTACCTTTAAGGTAATTATTGATATGTATGTACCTTTTACCATTTTCTTCATTGTTTTGGGTTTGTTATTGTAGATCTTTTTCTTCCTTTGTGTTTCCTGCCTAGAGAAGTTCCTTTAGCATGTGTTGTAAAGCTGGTTTGGTGGTGTTGAATTCTCTTATCTTTTGTTTGCCTGTAAAGTTTTTAATTTCTCTGTCAAATCTGAATGAGATCCTTACTGGATACAGTAATCTTGGTTGTAGGGTTTTTTCCTTCATCACTGTAAATATGTCCAGCCACTCCTTTCTGGCTTGCAGAGTTTCTGCTGAAAGATTAGCTGTTAACCTTATGGGAATTCCCTGTGTATTATTTGTTGTTTTTCCCTTGCTGCTTTTAATATTTTTTCTTTTTATTTAATTTTTGATAGTTTGATTAATATGTGTCTTGGTGTGTTTCACCTTGGATTTGACCTGTATGTGACTCTCTGTGCTTTCTGGACTTGTTTAACTATTTCCTTTCCCATATTATGGAAGTTTTCCACTATAATCTCTTCAAATATTTTCTCAGTCCCTTTCTTTTTCTCTTCTTCTTCTGGGACCCCTATAATTCGAATGTTGGTGTGTTTACTTTTGTCCCAGAAGTCTCTGAGACTGTCTTCAATTCTTTTCATTCTTTTTCCTTTATTCTGCTCTGCAGTATTTATTTCCACTATTTTATCTTCCAAGTCACTTTTCTATTCTTCTGCCTTAGTTATTCTGCTGTTGGTCCCTTCTAGAGGATTTTTAATTTCATTTTTTGTGTTGTTCATCACTTTTTGTTTGCTCTTTAGTTCTTCTCGGTCCTTGTTAAATGTTTCCCATTTTTTTCTCCAGTCTATTTCCAAGATTTTGGATCATCTTTACTATCATTTCTCTGAATTCTTTTTCAGTAGACTGCCTATTTCCTCTTCATTTGTTAGGTCTGGTGTGTTTTTGCCTTGCTTCTTCATCTGCTGTGTGTTTCTTTGTGTTCCCATTTTGCTTAACTCACTGTGTTTGACGTCTCCTTTTCAGAGGCTGCAGGTTCGTAGTTCCCCTTGTTTTTGGTGTCTGTCCCCAGTGACTAAATTTGGATCAGTGGGTTGTGTAGGCTTCCTGGTGGAGCCGACTAGTGCTTGTGTTCTGGTGGGTGAGGCTGGATCTTGTCTTTCTGAAGGGCAGGTCCATGTCTGGTGGTATTTTCTGGGGTGTCTGTGGTCTCATTATGATTTTAAGCAGCCTCTCTGCTAATGGATGGGGTTGTGTTCCTGTCTTGCTAGTTGTTTGGCAAAGGGGTCCAACACTGTAGTTTGCTGGTCATTGAGTGGAGCTGGGTCTTGGCATTGATATGGAGATCTCTGGGAGATTTTCACCATTTGATATTATGTGAAGCTGAGAGGTCTCTTGTGGACCAGTGTCCTGAACTTGAGTCTCCCACCTCAGAGGCACAGCCCTGATGCCTGGCTGGAGCACCATGAGGCTGTCATCCACATGGCTTGCACACAGGACTTCGGGCTTCTCAGTGGTAGCCTCTGGTTCTTTCACAGAATGGTTCACTCACTCTTCCATTTATTTGGACAATCCTTATGAAACTCTGGTTACCTGAGGAGGGCTCAGTGTCCACCAATCCAGTTTCTCTAGACTCTAAATACTGTTACTTCCTCAGGGCACTCAACAGCATGGTGCATGGAGCTTTTACAGAGGGTCTCAGGAAGCAGGGAGTCCTGGGATACCTGCTAGTATTGTAGGGTCTCCTGCAGAGGTGGAGGGCAGCTGTGGCTCACCAAGGGACAAGGACACTGGCTGCTGAAGTGCTGGGAAGTACTCCTTGGTGTGAGCCCTCTCAGAGTCTGCCATTAGCCCCACCAAGAGCTCAGGTAGCTGAAGGAAAAGAATCAGTATAAGTTCTTCTTTGTATGTTTGGTAGAATTCCTCTGTGAAACCATCTGGTCCTGGACTTTTGTATGTAAGGAGTTTTTTTTTATTATTATTATTATATATTCTATTTCACTTCTAATGATCAGTCTGTTCAAATTGTCTATTTCTTCTTGATTCAGTTTTGGTGGGCTGCATGTTGTCCATTTCTTCTAGGCTATCAAATTTGTTGGCATATAATTGTTCATAGTATTCTCTTATCATTTTTTTTTTTTTTGTATTTATGTGGTTTTGGTTGACATGTCTCCTTTTTCATTTCTTATTTTGTTTTTTTGTGTTTCTCTCTTTTCTTCTTGGTGAACCTGGCCAGAGCTTTGTCAATTTTGTTTACCTTTTCAAAGAATCAGCTCTTGGTTTCATTGATTTTTTTCTATTGTTTCTTTAATCTCTATTTTATTTATTTCCTCTCTAATCTTTATTGTCTTCTTCCTTCTGCTGATTTTACATTTTGATTGTTCTTCTTTTTCACATTTTTTTAGGTGATGTATTAGATTTTTTATCTGAGATATTTTTTTCTTGTTTCTTAAACAAGGCCTCTATCCCTATGAACTTCCCTCTATGAACTGTTTTGCTGCATCCCACAGATTTTGCATGGCCTTATTTTCATTGTCATTTGGATCAAGGGCTATTTTAATGTTTCCTTTCCTTTCATCATTGACCCATCTTTTTTGAGTAGCATGTTGTTTTGTCTCTATGTAATTTTTTTTTCTCATTTCTTTTTCTATAGTTGATTTCTAGGTTCATGCCATTGTGGTCAGAAAAGGTGTTTGAAATAATTTCTATACTCTGAAATTTGTTGAGGTTTGTTTTGTGCCCTAGTATGTGGTCAATCCTAGGGAATGTTCCATGTGCACTTGAAAATAATGTGTATTCTGTTTTTTTTTTGGATGTAATGTCCTGAGAATATCAATTAACTTTAACTGTTCTATTGTATCATTTAGTATCTCCATTGCCTTATTGATTCTCTGTCTCAAAGATCTTTTCATTGATGTGAGTGGGTTGTTACTGCATTTCCATCAATATCTTCCTTTATGTCTGTTAGTATTTGTTTCATGTATTTGGGTGCTTCTATATTGGGTGCATATATGTAGTCCTCTCCTTGTATTGATCCTTTTATCATTATATAGTGTCCTTCTTTATCTTTCTTTATAGTCTTTGTTTTAAAGTCTATGTTACCAGATATGAGCATTGCAACCCCCACTTGCTTGTCATTTCCTTTTGCATGAAATATCTTTTTCCATCCCCTCACTTTCAATTTATTTCTGCCCTTTTCCCTAAAGTGGGTCTCTTGTAGGCAGCATATTGTAGGCTCCTGTTTTTTTGTTTGGTTTTGTTTTTTTTATCAAATCCACCACTCTGTGTCTTTTGATTGGAGCATTTAGTACAGAAAATTTAAATGCTAAAAAATTCAATAATGGTTTACTTTTTATGTAACACTCTTCTTAGGTCACTCAAAGATCTTGCAAAACATTACATCTTTAATCTATACTAAGGGCAGGAAGATGGTTATCTTCAGGTTATATTTGGGGAAACAATTTGCTCAATGTCAAGAGAAGGAACTATTGCTAAAAATCTTTCTCCCCATGAATTATTTCCAGTTGTGTTTTCATTTATATTAAATAGTACAGGAAAACTATTTCATGGCTACTGAATAATATTTGATAAAGAAGGCACAGAGGTCTTAATATTTACATATTTTTAAAATGTTGGAAATGAAATAGATTATTTCTGCAAGTAATTCTCTAATTTAATGGGCCTAAAACTTCTGTTGGCCTGCAAAGTTTTATTAATTCTTAATTCTTTTTTCCAAGTAGCACCTGGTGACTCTTCTTACCAGCTCAATTTCTTTCCTTTTTTTTTTGGAGGTAAAATCACAGGCATACGCTTCCTGGAAAAAAATATAATAACCTTGACTAATGATTAATGAAATTCTTCTGGAATACTAGAGAGTTGAGAGAAAAGAAAAGTAGTTAGAGAATTTACTGATATAGTGGACCAACACAGATTTTCAGAAATTTATGTTACTTAGATTTTGAGATCCTGAATATAAAAACAGAGTATTTTATATATAAAAATAATGATAATACTTATATATATATAATGATAATGATAATTTTCTATTCATCAGTCATGGACCTAAGCATGTAACATGATGTATTTCTTAGAAATACCCTAAGGTTGTACTCAGTATTTATTTCACTGGGTACAAATCTGAGATACAGAAATTTTATCATCTCAAGATTATCCTGCAAATATTACTTGAGTTATCAATGTGTATTTTAATATATGGTAACTAGATAGTATTTTTAATATTACTTTACAAAGAATATCTTTCTCTACAATAGCAATATTGCCTCAAAAGTCTATATATCTCAGAAGGACTGGAGTTCTGTAAATAATATGATTATTTGGGTCCATATAGAGGTCATTTGAAGTGACCATAATCCAGAATTTCATAAACTTAATTATAGTGAATTTCAAATAAATACAAGTTGTTTTACAGTTTAAGCTTGTCTGTGAACTTTAATATTTTAGAGAGTCTTAAACTTATTTTAGAGAGTCTTGAACATCTATTTAAAAATGGAGACCTTTTCTATAAAATTCTGGTTATATTTCAGATAGTGTTCTCTTAGATATGAAGGTATAAATTTACATTGCAAACAATGGGATTGCATTTAGAAATGTATCAATGTGTCCTTCAAAACACTCCAGAACTCAATTTAAAGTTCTGAAGAAAATATATATTTCTCTTCCTTTGTATTGATTACCTATCTATTTATTAAGCAACTTTTATTTGGCAAAGATTTGTTGTAAGTAAACTTTGTACTAGGATTTGGGTTATGCATTGTTGATAAAATTATTAATATGACTTGGTTTCTGCTCTTGAGGAGCTTAACAATGTCTTTCAACATACTTTTTTAAAAATGAGCTCATAAGGTGTGTGAGGTTCATAGAGTCTCCATGAAGAGTTACCACCAAGAAGTGCTCTGAAATTCACTCAAAACACTGGCCTACTTGCATCACCTTTGAATATTGCTGGGAAAATGACACCTATATAGCAACACAACATTTAAATATATGAAAGTTAATTTTCTGGAGAATCCAATCCTGGACAGAAATTCTGGTACAGATGCCTGAAAGACTGCCCATTTTCCCAACTTTCTGGAAATAAGCTAATGTGGGGAGGGTAAGAAACATCTTTAGGGGAGAATATAAGTGTATGCTCCAGGAAAGACTGTTTGTTTCATCCCTCCATCCCTATCCCATAATTTTGTTTTTCCCACTTGGAAGCCAAATGAGAAAGTTGCTTATCTGGTATTTAATTCTCTGACATCACCCTTAAGCTACAAAGGTAACTTTCCATGAAGGAGCTGCGGATGAGATGGAGCAGGGAGAAATGCAGAGGTTTAATGAAACTAACATAACTGAGACATAGGTGATTGGCTACAACTCTACCACAGAGAAGATGGGTATAATTAAGTTTTTTTTTTTAATCTGTGAGAAATAAAAGAAAAAGAAAGTATAAATTATTATGTTATGGATCCCTGAAGAGAAAACATAGGTAGACTCTAGGTTTTTAAATGGCAGATGACAGAGCCACTTCTCAGACAGCTGGTTTGTGTGGGTGATTAGGTTTGCTGAGCTGAGCACTGAGTTCTACTAAGCCGTTATTCCAGGAAAAAGGCCAGCTTGACTCAGTCTATCTCTTAGGTAGTAGATACAGATTGTGTCAAAGGCCTGCAGAGATCTCGTCTGGGAACTGGACCAGCAACATCTAACCATTAGAGTGGATAAGTAGCATCTATCTCTCTACAGAGAGCATGACTTCAAGAGTTCCACCCGACATGAAGGACTGATGGTAACAACAGCAACTGTGGACTGAAGAGACATTTGGTGATTTCTAGAGCTGGTTATGGGATAAATTTAGTCTTCAAGTTCTCATGCATGAGTCCATTATCTAGCACTGGCTCATTTATTTTTATACTAATTCCAATGAGAATAGAAGCTGAGGCTTGCAGTCAGTCCGATTTTCATTCAAATCTGCCTCCAAATAGGCCTACCACGCAACAGATTCAGTCAGAGGAAAGCACTAATTTCTGTAAACTTCAAACACGAAGTGGTAATAATTATAGTAATTACAGCTAACACTTGTGTTTAAATAACATCATTATTATTTACAATTAAAATTTTAGGTGGTAGGCACTGTACTTAGTGGAAGATATACAAGCAAAGAAAAAAGTACAAGCTAAGTTGATGAGTGGTTTTGAAAACTTGAGCTGTCTTCCTGAGATAGTGAGAAATTGAGTTTGGCTACAGTGAATTGTACATAACAGCAGCAGAATCACAAAATCTTAGAGGGGCCCCCAGTATCATATTACTCAACTACTTACTAAAAGATGGAATTATCTCTGTGATTTCCTTGATTGAGGTTCACATCTCTGTTTAGATTCTGAAATACAGGGATATATCCAAAGTAACTTGAAAAATTTTGGAGTCAAAGGACTTAGATTCAATTTTTATCCTGGCCATTACTAATTTTAAGATCTTAGTTCCATGGTTCCATCACTGCCTCAGGTTTCTCACCTATGAAATGGGGCATGTTAGTGAAAATATCTTTCCCACTTAACTCACAGGGTTATCATGAACCTCAAACAAGATAATATATGTAAACTTCTTGTGTAAATGTTAAAACTCTGTGCAAATAATAGTGAATATGAATATTTTTATTTTACAGTTAGCATTAGAAAGAGACAACTGTTTCAGAGATGGTGGTTTATTCATTATTCCTTTAAAACAGCATTGGCATTTTTATCTATGTAATTTTTTTTATTTTTTAAAAATTATTGAAGTATAGTTTATTTACAATGTTGTATTAATTTCTAGTGTACAACAAAGTGACTCAGTTATATACATATATATACATATATATATATATATTCTTTTTCATATTCTTTTCCATTATTTTATCACAGGATACTGAATATAGTTCCATGTGCTATATAGTAGGACATTGTTGTTTATACATCCTATATTTCACAGTTTACATCTGCTAATCCCAAACTTCCAATCCATCCATCCCCCAACCCCTCCTCCCCCTTGGCAACCACAAGTCTGTTCTCTATATCTGTGAGTCTGTTTCATAGATAAGTTCATTTTTGTTATATTTTAGATTTCACATATAAGTGATAACATATGGTATTTGTCTTTCTCTTTCTGACTTACTGAACTTTGTATGATAATCTCCAGGTCCATGCCTGTTGCTGCAAATGGCTTTATTTCATTCTTTTCAAGTCTGAGTAATATTTCATTGTGTATATATATACCACATCTTCTTTGTCCATTCATGTGTCTATGGGCATTTCAGTTGCTTCCATGTCTTGGCTATTGTAAATAGGGCTGCTATGAACATAAGGGTGTATGTATCTTTTTGAAATATAGTTTCATCTGGATATATGCCCAGGAGTGGGATTGCTGGATCATATGGCAACTCTATTTTTAGTTTTTTGAGGAACCTCCATACTGTTCTTCATAGTGGCTGCACTGACTTACATTCCCACAAACAGTGTAAGAGGGTTCCCTTTTCTCCACACCCTCTCCAGCCAAATTGTTTTCATTCTTTTCCTCAAAATCCAAAAAAATACACTAAAAGCATAACGTAAATATTCCGTAATGTGACAGTTGGAATTTGCCATAGTTTCTGCCCACTGATTCTAAAGTCAGCAAACACTGCTTGGTACCCACTTGGACCCAGAGATATGTCAGACAGAGGAGAACCCAGAAATAAAGCACACGACCCTGCTCTGAATTTCCACAGACAGGGGTGGGAGATGATCTGCTCACAATGTGTACCCCAACCTGGCCTGGCCGAGACACCTTTCCTGAGCCACCTCTTTGCTGTCTCTTGTTTCTGGACTCTCAATTACACAAAACAGTTATTGAAGAGGAATGATCCAGGCCAGGAGCTCATCAGAAGGAACGTCTAACAACTCTCTGCCCACCTCATTATTTTGAGTTTTTCCTTTAGAGTTTTTGTGTAGTTTTCAATACCCCAAGTTCCCATTTATGAAAATTTGAAAGATATGAAAATATCATAAAAGAAGATTAATAACCTGACAGCATCAAACAAATACAACCAGTGCCAACCCATTGGTTCATTTAAGTCTCATTTCCCTCACTCCTTGTAGGGACTATTGTTATTTTTGTCCTATTATACAGAGAAGTATGCATCTATTTTCACTAAACTCTCTATCTCCAGCATTTTTTTTTTCATGTTAGCACAATCACTTTCAAGCATCTCTCCTTGTGGCTACATTATAGTGTATCAAGTGGATATATAATATTATTGACCTGCTCCTAGTGTTGTACCTCTGCGTTGATTCCAATTTTGGACTATTTCATAGAAAACTATGATAAACATCTTTGTGCATAAGGGTTTTCCACATTAAGGATTTTTGTTCTTTAGGCTAGATTCCCAGAAATAAAATGATCGTTTAGGGTTAAAAATATTAAGCCCTCTGAGACACATTTTCAGGCATTTAGTTGAAGAAAAACATCTAAATAGTGAAGGCCCCTGAATGCTACAGATGCCATCAGGCCTACTGCTGAGTCATCTTATTTTTGCAGGCTCATTGGGGCACCACTTTACACTAAAATTAGGTCTTTGCTTCTACATTGAACCCCAAACAATATTTTTTGTTATTTGCATAATTATTTCTTAACACCTTTATTGGAGTATAATTGCTTTACAATGTTGTGTTAGTTGCTGCTGTATAACAATCAGCTATATGTATACATATATCCCCTCCATCTTACATCTCTCTTCCGCCCTCCCTATCCCACCCTTCTAGGTGGTCACAAAGCACTGGGCTGATCTCCCTGTGTGATGCAGCTGTTTCCCACTAGCTACCTATTTTAAATTTTGTATTGTATATATGTCAAAGCTACTCTCTCACTTCGTCCCATCTTACCCTTCCCCCTCCCAGTGTCCTCAAGTCCATTCTCTATGTCTGTGTCTTTATTTTTGTCCTGCCCTTAGGATCATCAGAACCATTTTTTTTTTCTTTTAGATTCCATATATATGTGTTAGCATATGGTATTTGTTTTCCTCTCTCTGGCTTACCTTACTCTGTATGACAGACTCTATGTCCATCCACCTCACTACAAAAACTCAATTTCATTTCTTTTTATGGCTGAGTAATATTCCATTGTATATATGTGCCACATCTTCTTTATTCATTCATCTGTTGATGGACATTTAGGTTCCTTCTATGTCCTGACTATTGTAATAGTCCTGCAGTGAACATTATGGTACATGACTCTTTCTGAATTATGTTTTTCTCAGGGTGTAGACCCAGTAGTGGGATTGCTGGGTCATATGGTAGTTCATTTTTTAGATTTTTAAGGAACCTCCATATTGTTCTCCATAATGGCTGTATCAATTTACAGTCCCACCAACAGTGCAAGAGAGTTCCCTTTTCTCCACTCCCTCTCCAGCATATAATGTTTGTAGATTTTTTGATGATGGCCATTCTGACCAGTGTGAGGTAGTTTTGATTTGCATTTCTCTAATGATTAGTGATGTTGAGCATCCTTTCATGTGTTTGTTGTTAATCTGTATGTCTTCTTTGGATAAATGTCTATTTAGGTCTTCTGCTTATTTATGGATTGGGTTGTTTGTTTTTTGACATTGAGCTGCATAAGCTGCTTGTATATTTTGGAGATTAATCTTTTGTCAGTTGCTTTGTTTGCAAATATTTTCTCCCATTCTGAGGAGAAATGTATTTTCATCTTGTTTATGGTGTCCTTTGCTGTGCAAAAGCTTTTAAGTTTCATTAGGTCCAATTTGTTTATTTTTGTTTTTATTTCTATTTCTCTAGGAGGTGGGTCAAAAAAGATCTTGCTGTGATCTATGACATAGAGTGTTCTCCCTATGTTTTCCTCTAAGAGTTTTATAGTGCCTGGCCTTACATTTAGGTCTTTAATCCATTTTCAGTTTATTTTTGTGTATGGTGTTATGGAGTGTTTTAATTTCATTCCTTTACACGTAGTTGTCCTGTTTTCCCAGAACCACTTATTGAAGAGGCTGCCTTTTCTCCATTGTATATTTTTGCCTACTTTATCAAAGATAAGTTGACCATATGTGTGTAGGTTGATCTCTGGGCTTTCTATCCTGTTCCATTGACCTATATTTCTGTTTTTGTGCCAGTACCATACTGTCCTCATTACTGTAGCTTTGTAGTATAGTCTGAAGTCAGGGAACCTGATTCCTCCAGCTTCATTTTCCTTCTCAAGTTTTCTTTTGCTATTCAGGGTCTTTTGTGTTTCTATACAAAGTGTGAAATGTTTTGTTCTAGTTATGTGAAAAATGCCATTGGTAGTTTGATAAGGATTGCATTGAATCTGTAGATTGCTTTGGGTAGTATAGTCATTTTCAAAATTTTAATTCTTCCAGTTCAAGACCATGCTATGTCTCTCCATCTGTTTGTATCATCTTTACTGTCTTTCATCTGTGTCTTATAGTTTTCTGCATACAGGTCTTTTGTCTCCTTAGATAGGTTTATTCCAAGTATTTTATTCTTTTTGTCACAATGGTAAATGGGAGTGTTTCCTTAATTTCTCTTTCAGATTTTTCATCATTAGTGTATAGGAATGCAAGAGATTTCTGTGCATTAATTTTGTATCCTGCTACTTTACCAGATTCATTGATTAGCTCTAGTAGTTTTCTGATAGCATCTTTAGGATTCTATATGTATAGTGTCGTGTCATCTGCAAACAGTGACAGTTTTACTTCTTTTCTGATTTGGATTCCTTTTATTTCTTTTCGTTTCTTATTGCTGTAGCTAAAACTTCCAAAACTATGTTGAATAATAGTGGTGAGAGTGGGCAAACTTGTCTTCCTCCTGATCTTAGAGGAAATGGTTTCACTTTTTCACCATTGAAAAATGATGTTGCCTGTGGATTTGTCATATATGGTCTTTATTATGTTGAGGTAGGTTCCATCTATGCCTACTTCCTGGAGAGTTTTTATCATAAATGGGTATTGAATTTTGTCAAAAGCTTTTTCTTCATCTATTGAGACTATCATATTGTTTTACCCTTCAATTTGTTAATATGGTGTATCACATTGATTGATTTGTGTATATTGATGAAACCTTGCATTCCTGGAATAAACCCCACTTGATCATGGTGTATGACCCTTTTCATGTGCTGTCAGATTCTGTTTGCTAGAATTTGTTGAGGATTTTTCCATCTATGTTTATCACTGATATGGGTCTGTAGTTTTCTTTTCTTGTGACAACTTTGTCTGGTTTTGGTATCTCGGTGGTGGTGGTTTCATAGAATGAGTTTTGGAGTGTTCCTCCATCTGGAAGGGGAAGGGACAGTTTTGGAAAAGTTTGAGAAGGATAAGTGTTAGCTCTTCTCTAAATATTTGACAGAATTCGCCTGTGAAGCCATCTGGTCCTGGGCTTTTGTTTGTTGGAAGATTTTTAATCACAGTTTCAATTTCAGTGCTTGTGGTTGTTCTGTATATATTTTTTCTTTCTTCCTGGTTCAGTCATGGAAGGTTATGCTTTTCTGAGAATTTATCCATTTCTTTCAGGTTGTCCATTTTATTGGCTTAGAGTTGCTTGCAGTAATCTCTCATGATCCTTTCTATTTCTGCAGTGTCAGTTGCTACCTCTCCTTTTTCATTTCTAATTCTGTTGAGTCTTCACCCTTTTTTTTTTTGATGAGTCTGGCTAATGGTATATTAATATTGTTTATCTTCTCAAAGAACCATATTTTAGTTTTATTGATCTCTGCTATCAAAGATGGTTTCTTTTTCATTTATTTCTGATCTTTATGATTTTTTTCCTTCTGCTAACTTTGGGGTTTTTGGTTCTTCTTTCTCTAATTGCTTTAGCTGTAGGGTTAGGTTGTTTACTTGAGATGTTTCTTGTTTCTTGAGGTAGAATTGTATTGCTATAAACTGCCCTCTTATAACTGCTTTTGGTGCATCCCATAGGTTTTGGGTCGTCGTGTTTTCATTGTCATTTGTTTCTATGTATTTTTTATTTCCTCTTTGATTTCTTCAGGTATATCTTGGTTATTAAGTAGTGTATTGTTAAGCCTCCATATATTTGTATTTTTTACAGTTTTTTTCCTGTAATTGATATCTAGTCTCATTGCGATGTGGTCAGAAAAGATACTGGATACCATTTCAATTTTCTTAAATTTACCAAAGCTTGATTTGTAACCCAGGATATGATCTAGCCAGGAGAATGTTCCATGAGAACTTGAGAAGAAAGTGTATTTTGTTGTTTTTGAATGGAATGTGCTATAAATATCAATTAAGTCCATCTTGTTTAATATATCATTTAAAGCTTGTGTTTCCTTATTTATTTTAATATTGGATGATCTGTCCACTGGTGAAAGTGGGGTGTTAAAGTCCCCTACTATGATTGTGTTACTGTCAGTTTCCCGTTTTATGGCTGTTAGCATTTGCCTTATGTATTGGGTTGCTCCTATGTTGGGTGCATAAATATTTACAACTGTTATATCTTCTTCTTGGATTGATTCCTTGATCATTATGTAGTCTCCTTCTTTTTCTCCTATAGTAGTCTTTATTTTAAAGTATATCCTCTCTGATATGAGAACTGCTACTCCAGCTTTCTTTTGATTTCCATATGCATGGAATAAATTTTTCCATCCCTTCACTTTAATCTGTATGTGTCCTTAGGTCTGAAATGGGTCTCTTGTAGACGGCATATATATGGGTCTTGTTTCTGTATCCATTCAGCCAGTCTGTGTATTTTAGGTAGAGCATTTAATCCAATTACATTTAAGGTAATTATCGATATGTATGTTCCTATTACCATTTTCTTAGTTGTTTTGGGTTTGTTATTGTAGGTCTTTTCCTCTTCCTGTGTTTTCTGCCTAGAGAACTTCCTCTAGCATTTGTTGTAAATGTGGTTTGGTGATCCTGAATTCTCTTAGCTTTTGCTTGTCTCTAAAGGTTTTATCTTCTCCATCAAATCTTAATTAAATCTTTGCTGGGTAGAGTAATCTTGGTTGTACGTGTTTCCCTTTCTTCCCTTTAAATATGTCCTGCTCCTCCCTTCTGGCTTGCAGAGTTTCTTCTGAAAGATAAGCTGTTAACCTTATGGGATTCCCTTGTATGTTATTTGTTGTTTTACCTTGATGCTTTTAATATTTTTTCTTTGTATTTAATTTTTGATATTTTGATTAATATGTGTCTTGGCATGTTTCACCTTGGATTTGTCCTGTAAGGGACTCTCTGGACTTGATTAACTATTTCCTTTCCCATATTAGGGAAGTTTTCAACAATAATCTCTTCAAATATTTTCTCAGACCCTTTCTTTTTCTTCTGGGACCCCTATAATATGAATGTTGTTGTGTTTAATATTGTCCTAGAAGTCTCTGAGACTGTCTTCAATTCTTCTCATTTTTTTTTTTTTTAATTCTGCTCTTCAGTAGTTATTTCCACTATTTTATCTTCTAGGTCACTTATCTGTTCTTCTCCCTCAGTTATTCTGCTCTTGATTCCTTCTAGAGAATTTGTAATTTCATTTATTGTATTGTTCATCATTGTTTCTTTGCTTTTTAGTTCTTCTGGTTCCTTGCTATAAGTTTCTTGTATTTTCTCCATTCTATTTCCAAGATTTTGGATCATCTTTACTCTCATTATTCTGAATTGTTTTTCAGGGAGACTACCTATTTCCTCTTCATTTGTTTGGTCTGGTGGGTTTTTACCTTGCTCCTTCATCTGCTTTGTGTTTCTCTGTCTTCTCATTTTGCTTAACTGACTCTGTTTGTGGTCTCTTTTTGCAGGTTGCAGGTTAGTAGTTCCTATTATTTTTATTGTCTGCCCCCAGTGGCTAGTATTGGTTCAGTGGGTTGTGTTTGCTTCCTGGTGGATGGGACTAGTGTCTGTGTTCTGGTGGATAAGTCTGGATCTTTTCTTTCTGGTGAGTAGGTCTGTGTCCAGTGGTGTTTTTTTTGGGGTGTCTGTGACCTTATTATGATTTTAGGCAGCGTCTCTGCTATTGGTTGGTGTTGTGTTCCTGTCTTGCTAGTTGTTTAGCATAGGGTGTCCAGCACTGTAGTTTGCTGGTCGTTGAGTGGAGCTGGGTCTTAGCATTGAGATGGAGATCTCTGCGAGAGCTTTAGCTGTTTGATATTATATGGAGCTGGGAGGTCGCTTGTGGACCAATGTCCTGAATTTGGCTATCCCACCTCAGAGACCCAGGTCTGACACCCAGTCAGAGCACCAAAACGCTATCATGAGACACAAGGCTCAGAAGAAAAGGGAAAAAGAAAGAAAGAAAAAAATAAAGTTTTTAAAGTATAAAATTTAAAAAAAATATTTACTAAAAATAAAAAGATTAAAAAGTAATATAAAAAGAAAGAAAGAGAGAAGAGAGCAACCAAACCAAAAAACAAATCCACCAATGATAACAAGCCCTAAAAACTATATAAAAACAAAGCAAACAAAAAAAACAGAACTGTAGGATGAATGGTAAAAGCAAAGCTATACATACAAAATCACACACAAAGAAGCATACACATACACACTCACAAAAAGAGAAAAAGGAAAAAAATATATATCTTTGCTCCTAAAGTCCACCACCTCAATTTCGGGATGATTTGTTGCCTATTCAGGTGTTCCACAGATGCAGGGTGTATCAAGTTGATTGTGGATATTTAATCCACTGCTCCTGAGACTGCTGGGAGAGATTTCCCTTTCTCTTCTTTGTGTTCACAGCTCCTGAGGTTCAGCTTTGGATCTGGCCCTGCCTCTGAGCATAGGTCGCCTGAGGGCGTCTGTTCTTTGCTCAGATAGGATGGGGTTAAAGTAGCAGCTTATTAGGGGGCTGTGGCTTACTCAGGCCAGGGGGAGGGATGGTATGGAATGTGGAGTGAGCCTGCAGCAGCAGAGGCCAGCATGACATTGCAACAGCCTGAGGCATGCCATGTGTTCTCAAGGGGAAGTTGTCCCCAGATCACAGGACACTGACAGTGGGGAGCTGCACGGACTCCTGAGAGGGGAGGTGTGGTTAATACCTGTGTTTGCACACAGGATTCTTGGTGGCTGCAGTAGCAGCCTTAGCATTTCATGCCGGTCTCTGGTGTCTGCGCTGATAGCAGTGGCTTGCACCCATCTCTGGAGCTAATTTAGTCAGTGCTCTGAATCCCCTCTCCTAGTGCACCCCAAAACAATAGTCTCTTGCCTCTTAGGCAGGTCCAGACTTTTTCCCAGCCTCCCTCCTGGCTAGTTGTGGTGCACTAACCCCCTTCAGGCTGTGTTCATGCAGCCAACCCCATTCCTCTCCATGGGATCTGACCTCCAAAGCCCGAGCCTCAGCTCCCAGCTCCCACCCGTCCCTGCTGACGGGTGAGCAGACAAGCCTCTCAGGCTGGTAAGTGCTGGTTGGCACCCACCCTCTGTGTGGGAATCTCACTGCTTTGCCCTCTGCACCCCTGTTGCTCCCCTCTCCTCCATGGCTCTGAAGCTTCCCCTCTGCCACTCTCCCTCTCCACCAGTGAAAGGGCTTCCTAGTATGTGGAAACTTTTCCTCCTTCACAGCTCCCTCCCAGTGGTGCAGGTCTCATCCCTATTATTTTGTCTCTGTTTTTTCCTTTTTCTTTTGCCCTACCCAGGTACATGGGGAGTTTCTTGCCTTTTGGGAAGTCTGAGGTCTTCTGCCAGAGTTCAGTAGGTGTTCTGTAGGAGTTGTTCCACATGTAGTTGTATTTCTGATGTATTCATGAGGAGGAGGGTGATCTCCATGTCTTACTCTTCTGACATCTTGAAGGTCTCCCCTAATGTTTAGTCTTGGTGTGAACCTTGACCACCTGCTTGGAAAAGTCCTACCAGCAACTCATGCAGTGGGGGCAGTGGGGGCAGCGGGGATTCCTTCAATTTATTCATGAAGTCTAAAAAATCTAGTGTAATGGCAAGAATTAGATATCTGGATTTCAAATCCAAGGATGACTTAATTAGGTTATTTAACAATTCTGAGCCTTGGTTTCTCTTCTTGTAAAGTTTGGAAATGTATTTCTATCATTATTAGGAGATACTAAATAAACATGTAAATCATGGGCATGTAAATGCAACATAATGATGTGCTCTTTCTCTCCTCTTGTCCTTTAACCATATGAAGATTTTCCTTGTATTGTGATTTCACAGACACTGATTTTAAATGTTGGTTGGCCTTTGTTATTGAGTATTTTATGTCATTAATATGTTTACACTCCTTGAGGGGAGGCACTGTGTCCAATACATCCATCTAACTCTCATCAGTTCTCAGCATAGTATTGGTTGAGTAGGAAAATGCCCAATGAGTCACTGTTTAGTAAGATTAACAACTCGTTCTGTTTGTTGATTTACAGCTTGATTAGAGTTAAGCACACAGTGTCCACTTTATTCCCACAGTAAACTTAGGTATTTCCTGTATCTGATAAGAGTGCAGTCCAAGTGAGATTTTAGGAGCCATGTGACATTCACAGAGGTGATCCTCAAATAATGGGAGAGGACTGAACATCCTGAAAAGACCATTGCATTTGTTGTTCTTGAGGATACAGGTGCTTTTAATGAAAGAATGGAAGTGACAGTAAAGAGCTCTCCCACCTGAAGAGGACATATTTGACAGGAATATATAGAGCAACCTTAAGCTTCCATCATCCTGACTTGGCAAAGTAATAATGGCTTGCTGATTTGCAGCATAATTCAATCAGCTGAGTTTACCCCCCAGCCTTAAAAGACACATAACTTTAAACTGTGGATGAGGTGAGAATATTTCTCATCAATGAATCACTTACTATCTCAATGACTATGTTCTTTTGCCCCTACTTACCCATAGTAGTGCCTTCCACGTTAAATATAAGAGCTTAAAGGGCAGAGACCAGCTCTCTGGGATTCTCTTTGATTATTTATACATCCCAAGGCTTTTGCATCATTAGATGTTGCTTAAGTGCTGAAGATGAAGTATCCAAAGTGAATGCTAATTTTAATCAAAGGATCTAAAAAGACTTTATTTCATGGTACCATAATGGCACTAGTAAAAAGAAATTCTGCTGACACATTCTTACAGATAATTTCCAGTAACAAGAAACAGATCAAAGATGGAAAGAATGTCTCTCTGTGCTCTCCAGAGAGATGCTGAAAGTGACTGTGTGACACTTAGACTACTGAAACAGATTAGAAAGATAAAGACCTTCTGCCAAATTTAATTTTATTAAAAAGTCTGTGCCTTATTAATCTTGTTGTCTGTTATTATTTAAGACAGGAGTCACATGTGGAAGGATGAGAAAGAGAGCAGTGAAAAAGAAGAGACTTTTCCTAAATAGGAAGGAAATCCAAAGAAGAGGGGATAAAGGTATATGTATAGCTGATTCACTTTGCTGTACAGCAGAAACTAACACAATGTTGTAAAGCAACTATACTGCAATTAAAATTAACTAAAAAAAAGAAGAAGGGAATTTTAAACTCCTCTCTGGAGTCACCATGGAAACCTTAGTCTTGGTCAAATAAGTTAGGTCTTAGTGTCCACACATATGTGTGACTATTTCTATTGTACTTAATCCCTACATGCCCATCTGAAATATCCCTGAAATGTGCAACATACATACCAACTCATATTATGTATGAATATGATATAATACTTTCCTCAAAATAAAGCATAATCAAATAATATAAGAATATACAATGATATAACTTTGCCTGTTGGGTAAATATCTCATCAATCTTATATGCATAAATTTTATTGAATGCACAGTGGCAGACACTTGGGTTCTATAATGACCAATGAGAAAAATGAGAAATTTATCTTCTGGGCCATTTGGTTTACTGACCATAAATGTTTTACCAAGGACTTTAACTTATAAATGGAAACAAATAGCAGAAAATATCACTGACCAGTTGTTTTGAATTTCTACAGGTGATATAGTAGCTCTTAAGCAGGGTATCCAAAAGATGTCCTAGGAAACTTTTTCAAAGCACACCAACCTGGATTCCTCTCTGATTAGTTAATTTGGTTCAGGTGAGCCAGTATTACATCTTTTGAAGACAGTCTCCCAAAAGTTTTTAATGTGTAGAATTTAAGAAATATAGCAGTAAAAAAACATTTATGCTGTGTATTTCAGGCAAATATTTAACCTAAGTATTAGTGCCTATATATGTAGATAATATCTTGCGTTACAATTACTTGACTTCAAGCCTTAGGTTCTCCAGCATGCTAAAGTTCTCTGGCAGTGGAACAGTCTTATTTGATTTTGTAATTTTTTGCATCAGCTGAGTTCTGAAAATACTAAAAAAGATACAATCAGCTTTTTCAACTATCAAGTTACATTATATCTAGGTTACTAGAGAGTTTTATATAAAAATTAGGGGTGCTCTAATAGTTTAACATATTAAATAGGTTTTCTTATAATTTAAATTTATAGTTTAATAACATCAGAATAAGCTTTCTCATGTAGCATAGACATAATAGGTCTTTGGCAAGTGACTTAAGGGGCTCAGCTCTACCATGTGCCCTATCTGAAAATCCGCTATTGAACTCAAGTTCTTACCATTAGAGATTCATTCTTTAAGCATATACATAGGTGTATGTATGAAAGTTACATTTAGTTCAAGAAACTGGTTTACCCAATTGTGAGGACTGGCAAATCAGAGATTTGTAGAGCAGTCTGGTAGACTAAAAACTGTCTCAGGCCAGAATGATGTTGCAGTCTTCAGGCACAATGTCTTCTTCTCCAGGAAGCCTCAGTTTTTGCTCTTAGGGCATTTCAACTGATTTGATGAAGTTTACCCACATTATCAAGGGTAATCTCCTTTACTTAAAGTACATAATATGCCTTCGTAGAAAAACTTAGGTAAATATTGAATTGAATACTGGATACTACAGCCTAGCTGAGTTAACACATAGAACTACCATCATACCTAGTGATAAAATGTAAATGAGGGAATGAAAACTAAGGCAATTTATTAACATTTTGTTATGGGAAATTTCAAACATGTACATAAATGGAATAGTATAATGAGAACTCATGTAACTGTCACAGTTTCAAGAGTTATCAACTCATAGATGACCTTATTGCTTTTATACTCCTCGTCTACTTATTTCACTGCCCAATCACTTATTTTGAAGCAAGTCCTAGATATCATGCTATTTCACTCATAAATATTTAATATTTGTATTTAAAAGCTAAGGACTCTTCTAAATAATATAACTGGAACAGCATTTTCACCCCTAAAAATAAAACTGTTAATAACTTTTCGATGTCATAAAATGTCCCAAAACTGGAGTTAGGGACAATGCTCAGAAGAAGATGCTGTAGTTTTGTGACTCAATTGAAACACCTTAAAATTAAGGGGTGAGGTGATTTGTGTGGGATAAATGGAGTAGAGAAACAAAAAGGTGTTGGCAGGAGAATGCTCTGTTTATAATTTTTATTTTTACATAAGCTGGCTTAGTTAGATATACAACATTCTAAGATACTCAGAAAAATTTTGTATAAAATTTTTATTTTTATTAATTTTGTAAAAAATATGGTGCTTCTAAATGTCCTTTAGAAAGGTCTATCCAAAATAAATATTATATAGAAAAGTTATGTGTTAAGAGCTCACTAGTCTTGAAATTCTATGGAGGAGAAGATTGAAGATTTGTTCACCTCTGAAAATATATGTCTAACAAGTCCCTGACAAATAAAAAATGTCAGTAAATACTTGCTTTTAAAATTAGTGAACATTGGCTCTAAGGAAGTTTCACTACAGGGAGTGACTTAACTCCATGTTGAAGTAGAAATAGAGCTTTGGTATTCTGCCATGACAGAGATTTGAAGGACAAATCTGGGATGGGGGAGTAAAAGGGAGATTCGCCAGATCTACAAATGAGTCTTGAATTTTATAAGACTATGGCTGGGTTATTTAATATAAATAATACATATTTATTAGTGATCAACACTTAAATGAAAATCACTCATGAGAGATGGAAGAAATCTTTTTAAAATTATAGTTGATTTACAATATTATATTAGTTAAAGGGGTATAACATAGTGATCCAATATTTTTATAGATTATACTGCACTTAAAGTTATTATAAAATATTGGCTATATTCCCTATGCTGTACAATATGTCCTTGTATCTTAGTTATTTTATACATAGAAGTTTGTACCTCTTAATCTCATACTACAATCTTGGCCTTCTCCCACCCCTGTCCCCACTGGTGACTTCTAGTTTGTTCTCTATATCTGTGAGTCTGTTTCTGTTCTATTTACTTTTCATTATTTTTTATGGCTGAGTAATATTCCATTTTTCTCATATATATATATATATATATATATATATATATATACACACACACACACACACACACACACATATACATATGGACACATCTTCTTTATCCATTTTTCTGTTGATGGATACTTGGGTTACTTCTGTATTTGGCTATTGTAAATAATGCTACTATGAACACTGCAGTACAAATATCTTCCTGAATTAGTGTTTTCAGTTGCTTTAGATATATAGCCAGGAGTGGAATTGCTGGATCGTATGGTAGTTCTATTTTTCATTTTTTGAGGAATATTCATGCTGTTTTCTATAGTGGCTGTACAACTTTACATTCTCATCCACAGAGTATTAGTGTTCCCTTTTCTCCATATTCATGTCAACATTTGTGATTTGTGGTCTTTTTGACAATAGCCATACTGACAGGTGTGAGATGATATTTCACTGTGGTTTTGATTTGCATTTCTCTAATGATTAGTGTTTTTGAGCATATTTCCATGTACTAGTTGGCCACCTTTTTTGGAAAAATGTCTCTTCAGGTCTTCTGCCCATTTTTTAATTGGGTTGTTTATTTTTCTGAAACTGAGATGTATGCATTGTTTACATATTTTGAATATTAAACTCTTATAGAACACATCATTTGCAAATACTTTCTCCCATTTAGGAGGTTGTCTTCATGTTGTTGATGGTTTCCTTTGCTGTGCAAAAGCTTTTAAGTTTAATTATGTTGCATGTGTTTATTTCTGCTTTTCCTTCCTTTGCTTGAGGAGACATATCAAAAAAAATATTGTTACAACTTATGTCAAAGAGTGTTCTGTCTATGTTTTCTTCTAGGAGTTTTATGGTTTCCAGTGAGTGTGGAATTAAATCCTTAGGGCAAGAGTTGTGATAGCTTCAGTAACCTCCCCAGGTGTTCTGAAAAATATTGGATGTTCAATAATGACTATTGGATAAAGTACATTCTCTATGTTCATTTAACCCTTTAGGAAACATGCATACTGTTTCCATTGTTTTGTTTAGCTTTTCTAAAACCTTTTGCAATTCTAAAGAGCTAATCATATCTTATACATATTTTTTGACATGAGGAGCACTCAGTATCTAGAATGATTTGAAATAGCTCTCATCTAAATAGAAAGGCGACTAGACTGAAAATCAGCAAACTGGAATTAGAGTCTTCGCTCTTTGGCTTCTTATTTGTTAGCAAATCACTTAATCACCCTAACAATAGATTAACTTTATTATAAAAGAGCTCCACTTATTCTGTGGAATGCTTTATGGATGCATTCAAAATGGTATTTACATAAAAGAACCTGCAGGGCTTCCCTGGTGGTGCAGTGGTTGAGAGTCCACCTGCCGATGCAGGGGACATGGGTTCATGCCCCGGTCCAGGAAGATCCCACATGCTGCAGAGAGGCTGGGCCCGTGAGTCATGGCTGCTGAGCCTGCGCATCTGGACCCTGTGCTCCACAACAGGAGAGGCCACAAAAGTGAGAGGTCCATGTACCGCAAAAAAAAAAAAAAAAAAAAAAAGAACCTGCATACTTTAAATAAGGTATAAACACAAAATGACAATATGGCTTTGTGATAATCTCTAGTTGTTCTTGTATTGGTAGTATTTGTGTATATTTTTCCACACCACTGTATGAAGCCTGACCTACATAGAGCACTCCACTCCCTACAGCTATTGTGGTGAGCCAGAACTGCCAGTAGATCAGTTCCTCTTTTAGCAGACTGCTCTAAATTCTAATGAAGGGACAAAAAATGCTTTATGATAAAAATTTGCCCACTCTCCCTTATGGAACCTGGAAGTTTAACAGCTACTTTGTCTCCAGGGAATGGTAAAAGTAAACTTAGGTAATTTGATTTTCCTTATATTAGTTTATATCAAGATGTTGCAGTATTCATTTTTTGTTATTAATAACCATACTTATGTGTATAAAATAGATAGGACATTCATGAAAATGGATATGAAGAGTATGTATTCAATAAATGAGTATTCCCTGAATACTTTCTAAATGCCTATTGGACTCTAAATAGAGAAACATGCTCTTACCTAGGGGAATTTCAGAATTCTTCATGGAGGAAAAGAAAAAGGATTGGCAGTTAAAACATTCATGTTAGTAAAACTAATATCAAAATAACTGATAAGCATTTCACTAATACCCAAAATAAAATTCCTGAAATTATTTGAGAAAGGCTTCAATTATTTGTGACATTTTACCAGTAGGTAGAAATTTATTTAGATTTGTATGCCTAAAGGGTTTAAGGAGTGATTCTAGTGTTCTACAAATCACATTTTGGGAAAATACTTCAAAAATCTGAATAGACCCCAATTAATTCATGGTAATAAACAAGTATATACGTCCAAATATGCTTATAAAAACAATGTACACTGTAAAATTAAATATCCACACCTAGAGTTTACCTAACAATCTGAAATCTAAATAAAGTTTGTTATTTGATTATATTTCTTCTGACATACAATATTGCATTTCATAATTCAACAGATGTTTTATATTGACATTTAGGAAGGGAATTTTCTCCCCAGCTCCTCAAGACCCAGGCTTCTCTTCAGGTTTAATACTTTCAACATAATACAGAGTACATTGTATATAGTTGGTACTTAAATATTTATCCTCCCCGTAAGATTCACCAAGTCCAGTATATGTCTTTATTCTCAATATATTTTCCATCCTCATGCTGTTGATCATCTACTAATACAGTAAGAAATCTAGTTTTGATTCTAATTGTAAATCACAAATGCTGTTTTTCTGCTATTGTTGTTGTTGCTGTTGGCTTTATTTTTTTAAATTTATACTTCTGTTCTGCCATTTCTGATGTAAAGCTTCTTCCATTGGAATAGTTTATATTGAGGGTGTTTATTGTTAATATTTTTCTATAGTTAATCTTGTACCTGCATTTTAATCCATTATCGTAATGGTAATAGTCTATAAAACAAAAGGTATTCCATATTAGAAATAACATGATTGTATAGTGAGACAATATTTAAACTAATAGTATAAAGTATCATTTATTCATTGAAACTTTTCAGTAAATAAAGGACTACATCAAAAAATCAGCAAACTCCTTTCTACCTTAAGTGTCCAAGTTAAGCAATATGGACCCTGGCCTTTTTTTCTGTAATTCTTTCTTAATAATAAATAATAATAATAGTAATAATAATAATATAAGGGTATTACTAACAGAGTATCTGAAAAATATGGCCTTAATAAATGTGTGGAATGAAAGAATGAATGACTTAAGGACTCAGGTTTCCTTTATTTCTAGTCAGAAATTCAAAAGAGAAGAATGTGCATATTTATTCAAATTAACTGAAAATTATTATCCTGTATTTATTTCACTGGCTGTACCTGGATGACTGAAGGATAATAATTTTTTTTAACATCATTATTGGAGTATAATTGATTTACAATGCTGTGTTAGTTGCTGCTGTATAACAAAGTGAATCAGTCATCTGTATAAATATATAGCCATATCCCCTCCGTCTTGTGTCTCCCTCACACCCTGCCGATCCCACCCCTCTAGATAGTCACAAAACACAGAGCTGATCTCCCTGTGTGATGCAGCTGTTTCCCACTATCTATTTTATATTTGGTAGTATATATATGTCAATGCTACTCTTTCACTTTGTCCCAGATTACTCTTCCCCACCCCCTGTGTCCTCAAGTCTATTCTCTACATCTCTGTCTTTATTTCTGTCCTGCCCCTAGGTTCATCAGAACCTTTTTTTTTTTTTAAGATTCCATATATATGTGTTACCATATGGTATTTGTTTTTCTCTTTCTGACTTACTTTACTCTGTATGACTGTCTCTAGGTCCATCCACCTCAATATATCTGATTTTGTTTCTTATGGCTGAGTAATATTCCACTGTATATATGTGCCATATCTTCTTTATCCATTCATCTGTCGATGGAAACATAGGTTGCTTCCATGTCCTGGCTATTGTAAATAGTGCTGCAATGAACATTGTGGTACATGTCTCTTTTTCAATTATGGTTTTCTTAGGATATATGTCCAGTAGTGGGAGTGCTAGGTCATATGGTAGCTCTATTTTTCATTTTTTAAGGAAGCTCCATACTGTTCTCCATAGTGGCTGTATCAACTTACATTCCCATCAACAGTGCACTAGTGTTCCCTTTTCTCCACACTGTCTCCAGTATTTATTGTTTCTAGATTTTTTGATAGCCAATCTTACTAGTGTGAGGTAATACCTCATTGTAGTTTTGATTTGCATTTCTCTAAGAATGAGTGATGTTGAGCATCCTTTTGTGTGTTTGTAGGCAATCTGTATATCTTCTTTGGAGAAATTTCTATTTATGTCTTCCACACATTTTTAGATTGGGTTGTTTGTTCTTTTGATATTGAGTGGCATGAGCTGTTTATATATATTGGAGATTGACCTTTGTCAGTGCTTCATTTGCAAATATTTTCTCCCATTCTGAGCGTTGTCTTTTCCTCTTGTTTTTGGTTTCCTTTGCTGTGAAAAATCTTTTAAGTTTCATTAGGTCCAATTTGTTTATTTCTGTCTTTATTTCCATTTCTCTAGGAGGTGGGTCAAAAAGTATCTTGCTATGATTTATGTCACAGAGTGTTCTGCCTATGTTTTCTTCTAAGAGTTTGATAGTGTCTGGCCTTACATTTAGGTCTTAATCCATTTTGAGTTTATTTTTGTGTATGGTGTCAGGCAATGCTCTAATTTCATTCTTTTACATGTAGCTGTCCAGGTTTCCCAGTACCACTTATTGAAAAGGCTGTCTGTTCTCCACTGTATATTCTTGCTTCCTTTATCAAATATGGGGACCATATGTGCGTGAGTTTCTCTCTGGGCTTTCTATCCTGTTCCATTGATCTATATTTCTGTTTTTGTGTCAGCAAAAAACTGTCTTCATTACTGTAGCTTTGTAGTATAGTCTGAAGTCAGGGAGCCTGATTCCTCCAGCTCCATTTTTTGTTTTCAGATTGCTTTGGCAATTTGGGGTCTTTTGTGTTTCCATACAAATTGTGAATGTTTTTGTTCTAGTTCTGTGAAAAATGCCAGTGGAAATTGGATAGGGATTGCATTGAATCTGTAGATTGCTTTGGGTAGTAGTTATTTTCACAATGTTGAGTCTTCTAATGCAAGAAAATGGTATATCTCTCCATCTATTTGTATCGTCTTTAATTTCTTTCATCAGTGTCTTATAATTTTCTGCATACAGGTCTTTTGTCTCCTTAGGTAGGTTTATTCCTAGATATTTTATTCTTTTTGTTGCAATGGTAAATGGAAGTGTTTTCTTGATTTCACTTTCAGATTTTTCATCATTAGTGTATAAGAATGCCAGAGATTTCTGTTCATTGATTTTGTATCCTGCTACTTTACCGAATTCATTGATTAGCTCTAGTAGTTTTCTGGTCGCATCTTTAGGATTCTCTATGTATAGTATCATGTCATCTGCAAACAGTGACAGCTTTACTTCTTCTTTTCCAATTTGGATTCCTTTTATTTCCTTTTCTTCTCTGATTGTTGTGGCTAAAACTTCCAAAACTATGTTGAATAACAGTGGTGAGAGTGGGCAACCTTGTCTTGTTCCTGATCTTAGAGGAAATGCTTTCAGGTTTTCACCATTGAGGATGATGTTGGCTGTTGGTTTGTCATTTATGGCCTTTATTATTTTGAGGAAAGTTCACTCTATGCCTACTTTCTGCAGGGTTTTTATCATAAATGGGTGTTGAAATTTGTCAAAAGCTTTCTCAGCATCTATTGAGATAATCATATGGTTTTTCTCCTTCAATTTGTTAATATGGTTTATCACGTTGATTGATTTGCGTATATTGAATAATCCTTGCATTCCTGGAATAAACCCCAGTTGATCATGGTGTATAATCCTTTTAATGTGCTGTTGGATTCTGTTTGCTAGAATTTTGTTGAGAATTTTTGTATCTATGTTCATCAGTGATATTGGCCTGTAGTTTTCTTTCTTTTTGACATCCTTGTCTGGTTTTGGTATCAGGGTGATGGTGGCCTCGTACAATGAGTTTGGGAGTGTTCCTCCTTCTGCTATATTTTGGAAGAGTTTGAGAGGGATAGGTGTTAGCTCATCTCAGTGTTTGATATAATTCACCTGTGAAGCCATCTGGTGCTGGGATTTTGTTTGTTGGAAGGTTTTTAATCACAGTCTCAATTTCAGTGCTTGTGACTGGTCTGTTCATATTTTCTATGTCTTCCTGATTCAGTCTTTGCAGCTTGTGCATTTCTAAGAAATTGTCCATTTCTTCCAGGTTGTCCAGCCTATTGGCATAGAGTTGCTTGTAGTAATCTCTCATGATCTTTTTTATTTCTGCAGTGTCAGTTGTTACTTCTCCTTTTTCCTTTCTAATTGTATTGATTTGAGTCTTCTCTGTTTTTTTCTTGATGAGTCTGGCTAATGGTTTATCAATTTTGTTTATCTTCTCAAAGAACCAGCTTTTAGTTTTATTGATCTTTGCTATTGTTTCCTTCATTTCTTTTTCGTTTATTTCTGATCTGATATTTATGATTTCTTTCCTTCTGCTAACTTTGGGGTTTTTTTCCTTCATTGTCTAATTGCTTTAGGTGCAAGGTTAGGTTGTTTAATCGAGATGTTTCCTTTTTCTTAAGGTAGGATTGTATTGCTATAAACTTCCCTCTTAGAACTGCTTTTGCTGCATCCCATAGGTTTTGGGTCATTGTGTATCCATTGTCATTTGTTTCTAGGTATTTTTTGATTTCCTCTTTGACTTCTTCAGTGATCTCTTCGTTATTAGGTAGTGTATTGTTTAGCCTCCATGTGTTTGTAGGTTTTACAGATCTTTTCCTGTAATTGATATCTACTCTCATAGCATTGTGGTCGGAAAAGATACGTGACAAAATTTCAATTTTCTTTAATTTACCAAGGCTTGATTTGTGACCCACCCAAGATATGATCTATCCTGAAGAATGTTCCATGAGCACTTGAGAAAAATGTGTATTCTGTTGTTTTTTGATGGAAAGTCCTATAAATATCCATTATGTCCATCTTGTTTAATATATCATTTAAAACTTCTATTTCCTTATTTATTTTCATTTTGTATGATCTGTCCATTGGTGAAAGTGGGGTGTTAAAGTCCCCTAATATGAATGTGTTAGTGTGGATTTCCCCTTTTATGGCTGTTAGTATTTGCTTATGTAGTGAGGTGCTCCTATGTTGGGTGCATAAATATTTACAATTGTTATATCCTCTTCTTGGATCAATCTCTTGATCATTATGTAGTGTCCTTCTTTGTCTCTTCTAATAGTCTTTATTTTAAAGTCTATATTGTCTTATATGAGAATTGCTACTCCAGCTTTCTTTTGGTTTCCATTTGCATGGAATATCTTTTTCCATCCCCTTACTTTCAGTCTGTATGTGTCTCTAGGTCTGAAGTGGGTGTCTTGTAGACAACATATATATGGGTCTTGTTTTTGTATCCACTCATCCAATCTCTGTCTTTTGGTGGTAGTCTTCAGTCCATTTACATTTAAGGTAATCATAGATATGTATGTTCCTATTCCTATTTTCTAAATTGTTTTGGGTTCGTTATTGTAGGTCTTTTGCTTCTCTTGTGTTTCTTGCCTAGAGAAGTTCCTTTAGCGTTTGTTGCAAAGCTGGTTTGGTGGTGCTGAACTGTCTTAGCTTTTGCTTCCCTGTAAAGGTTTTAATTTCTCCATAAAATCTGAATGAGATCTTTGCTGGGTAGAGTAATCTTGGTTGCAGGTTTTTCTCCTTCATCACTTTAAATATGTCCTGCCAGTCCCTTCTGGCTTGCAGAGTTTCTGCTGAAAGATCAGCTGTTAACCTTATGGGGATTCCCTTGTGTCTTATTTGTTGTTTTTCCCTTGCTGCTTTTAATATGTTTTCTTTGTATTTCATTTTTGACAGTTTGATTAATATGTGTCTTGGTGTATTTCTCCTTGGTTTTATCCTGTAATGGACCCTTTGTGCTTCTTGGACTTGATTAACTATTTCCTTTCCCATATTAGTGAAGTTTTCAACTATAATTTCTTTAAATATTTTCTCAGTCCCTTTCTTTTTCTCTTCTTCTTCTGGAACCCCTGTAATTTGAATATTGGTGCATTTACTGTTGTCCCAGTGGTCTCTGAGACTGTCCTCAGTTCTTTTCATTCTTTTTTCTTTATTCTGCTCTGCAGTAGTTATTTCCACTCTTTTATCTTCCAGTTCACTTGTCCGTTCTTCTGCCACAGTTATTCTGCTATTGATCCCACCTAGAGTATTTTTAATTTCATTTATTCTTCTGTTCATCATTGCTTGTTTCACCTTTAGTTCTTCTAGGTCCTTGTTAAATATTTCTTGCATTTTCTCTATTCTATTTCCAAGATTTGGATCATCTTTACTATCGTTATTCTGAATTCTTTTTCAGATAGACTGCCTATTTCCCCTTCATTTGTTAGGTCTGGTGGGTTTTTATCTTGCTCCTTCATCTGCTGTGTGTTTTTCTGTCTTCTCATTTTGCTTATCTTACTGTGTTTGGGGTCTCCTTTTTGCAGGCTGCAAGTTCATAGTTCCTGTTGTTTTTGGTGTCTGTCCCCAGTGGCTAAAGTTGGTTCAGTGTGTTGTGTAGGCTTCCTGGTGGAGGGGACTAGTGCCTGTGTTCTGGTGGATGAGGCTGGATCTTGTCTTTCTTGTGGGCATATCCACGTCTATTGGTGTGTTTTGGGGTATCTCTGGCCTTATTATGATTTTAGGCATCGACTCTGCTAATAGGTGGGGTTGTGTTCCTGTCTTACTAGTTGTTTGGCATAGGCTGTCCAGCACTGTAGCTTGCTGGTCGTTGAGTGAAGCTGGGTGATGGTGTTGAGATAGAGATCTCTGGGAGATTTTCACCATTTGATATTATGTGGAGCTGAGAGGTCTCTTGTGACCAGTGTCCTGAATTTGGCTCTCCCACCTCAGAGGCCCAGCACTGACTCCTGGCTGCAGCACCAAGAGACTTTCATCCACACAGCTCAGAATAAAAGGGAAATAATGTAAAAAGAAAGGAAGAAAGAAAAATAGAAAGAAAGAAAGAAAGAAAGAAAGAAAGGAGGGAAGGAGGGAGGGAGGAAGGAAGGAAGAAAGGAGGGAATGAAAGAAAGAAAGAAGATAAAATAAAATAAAGTAACATAAAATAAAGTTATAAAATTAATTATTAAGAAAAAAAAATTTTTAAAAGAAAACAATATGGATGGATAGAACCCTAGGACAAATGGTGGAAGCAAAGCTATACAGACAAAATCTCACACAGAAGCATACACATGCACACTCAGAAAAAGAGGAAAAGGGAAAAAATCATAAATCATGCTCTCAAAGTCCACCTCCTCAATTTGGGATGATTCATTGTCTATTCATGTATTCCACAGATGCAGGGTACATCAAGTTGATTGTGGAGTTTTAATCCCTTGCTTCTGAGACTGCAGGGAGAGATTTCCCTTTCTCTTTTTTGTTCTCACAGCTCCTGGGGCTCAGCTTTGGATTTGGCCCCGCCTCTGCGTCTAGGTCGCAGGAGGGCATCTGTTCTTCGCTCAGACAGGATGGGGTTAAAGGAGCAGCTGCTTCGGGGACTCTGACTCACTCAGGCTGGGGGGAGGGAAGGGTACAGAGTGCGGGGTGAGACTGCAGTGGCAGAGGCCCGCGTGACATGGTAGCAGCCTGAAGAGCGCCATGTGTTCTCCCGGGGAAGTTGTCCCTGGATCCCGGGACCCTGGCAGTGGCGGGCTGCACAGGCTTCCTGGAATGGGTGTGTGGATAGTGACCTGTGCTCGCATACAGGCTTCTTGGTGGCAGCAGCAGCAGCCTTAGCACCTCATGCCCGTCCTTGGGGTCCACGCTTTTAGCCGCGGCTTGCGCCCGTCTCTGGAGCTATCAAGCAGCGCTCTCAATCCCCTCTCCTCATGCAGCAGGAAACAAAGAGGGAAGAAAAAGTCTCTTGCCTCTTCGGCAGGTCCAGACATTTCCCCGGGGTCCCTCCCAGGTAGCCGTGATGCACTAACCCCCTGCAGGCTGTGTTCATACTGCCAACACCAGTCCTCTCCTGGCACTCCGACCGAAGCCCAAGCCTCAGCTCCCAGCCCTGCCAGCCCCGGCGGGTGAGCAGACAAGACTCTCGGACTTGTGAGTGCCGGTCAGCACCGATCCTCTGTGTGGGAATCTCTCCACTTTTCCCGCCGCACCACTGTTGCTGTGCTCTCCTCCATGGCTCTTAAGTTTCCCCCTGCGCCACCCGGAATCACTGCCCGTGAAGGGGCTTCCTAGTGTGTGGAAACTTTCCTCCTTCACAGCTCCCTCCCACTGATGCGGGTCCCGTCCCTATCCTTTTGACTCTGTTTATTCTTTTTTCTTTTGCCCTTCCCAGGTACGTGGGGAGTTTCTTGCCTTTTGGGAGGTCTGAGGTCTTCTGCCAGCCTTCAGTAGATGTTCTGTAGGAACTGTTCCACGTGTAGATGTATTTCTGGTGTACCGGACAATTGCTGGTGGTATTCCAGCATGGCCCTGAGACCCGGAACGAGGTGGGTGAAGGGTGCGTGTGCAAGAAGCACGAGTAGACAGTCCGGTGTTCCACCGCAGCCTTCCTTGCCTGCCGACCGAGCCAGGTGAGAGGAAGTTGTCTGCAGAGCCAAGCGCTGGAGAAGCCACAGGCAAAGGGAAAGCCATGGGGTCCACTTTGTGATGTGCTCCCGGAGGGCTCGAGGCAAATCTGAGCACGTGGCGTGGCTTGTGTTCTAGGTGTATTTTTGATGTATTTGTGGGAAGGAAGGTGATCTCCACATCCTGCTCCTCCACCATCTTGAAGGTCTCAAGAATAAGAATTTGAAACAGGAAACCCAATCACTGAAAAAACTTTCCATTTATTTAAAACAATTATAGTTTAAAATGGTTTTGATTTTGTAATACTGCCATCAGAGACAGAAGATTAATTTTTAGGGTCCTTCACTTGCATAAATTTTCATTTAAGTTTTTGTGTTTTGTTTCTTAAAGACTTCTAACTTGTACATGTTTCAGTCTCCACAAAACCGGGATCAGATCTATGACTGACTGTCTCTCAGCTCTTTAGTATTTTATGGCTCAGTCTTGGAGAAATTCTGTCCTACCTGACACAACTGCCAAAGTGGTATTTCCTCTTTTCTTTTCCCTCAAAAATCCCACCTATACATTCCTGCCAGATCAAACTTCCTTCCTCTATAACCTCTTCTTCTGTAACCTAATTTCTCAGAAATAGTCAATTCTTTTCCTAGTCCATAGAATTAAGTCCTCAATCTGACCTTTGATGCCACCTACAAGATGACCACAGCCTCCCCACTTTTATTTTTCTGCTAATCTACTTTACATAACCTATTTAACTGGGTCACTATTCCTCCCTAGTGTAGCTCATATATCCACAAATCCTGTCTTTTCTCATGTACTTTCTCCTTTTTTTGAAATGCTGTCTAGAGTGGTCCTACATAGAACTGATGTAGTATGGGGAGAGAGGGCTATGGAAAGATGTGGAGTCCAGCTGTTCTACGATTCAGTACTGTACCATTAACATACTCCAGAGAAACACAGCTCTAGCTTGCACTACATTTACCTTAGAATACTTCACTTTTCTAGAAGTTGACATGTTTACCTAAGATTTATTGGTACTGGTCATAGGACAAGGAGTTAAGGATGAGGACCTCTAATAAAATTTGCATCCGTTTTTATGGAGAGATGATCATAAGATGCAAATCATCCAAAAGAAAGACATATTTCTTACTCAAGAATACAAGTATGAATGCAAAAGAGATTTATTTGATTCCACAAAATGGATTGTTTTTGTGTTATCGTGCATTGTGTAGAAAAGGGACTGCAATTGAGAAAAGATTGCGAATTGTTGACTGGAGAAGGGAATTTCTGGTGAATATACATAAATATTTTCGCTAACTGTGAAATTTAAGGTATCACATTGCCTGTTTCGTATAAAGTGTTTTAGACTCTCAGGATCACAATATCTTAATTTCCATCAGAGTTTATTTATCTTCCTTTATGTTACTCCAGAACAACAACAAAAAAACACTGAAAAACAAGTCCCCATACCAGTAACAATGCTCTCCACCTTCCCAAACATCCTTCCATTACCATTATGTTCATATCAATGTATTTGACTCGTAAGATTTACATGGTACTTCTTCCTCCCTTGGTCTCTACTTCTGCTATCTCATTTTCCTTTACATTTTAATATTTCTAAATTATTCTCCATGAAATTAGCCTACAAATTCTTTGAAGACATTTCTCTAAAGACAGTTTTGTTTTGTTTTTTACAATGTGTATTCTGAAGATCTTCCAGATATAGATTAAAAGTGTACAAAGAATGATGGTGAAAATTTGGTAGCAATGGAGGTGGTAACAAGAGGTCAGATTCTGGATGAATTATTTCAATAATTTCCCACATCGTCACCCTGCTCAACACAGCAGCCAAAGCTATCCTATTAAAATGTAAGTCAGGGGCTTCCCTGGTGGCGCGGTGGTTGAGAGTCTGCCTGCCGATGCAGGGGACACAGGTTCGTGTCCCGGTCCGGGAAGATCACACATGCCACAGAGAGGCTGCGCCCGTGAGCCATCGCCACTGAGCCTGTGTGTCCAGAGCCTGTGCTCCACAATGGGAGAGGCCACAACAGTGAGAGGCCCACATACCACAAAAAAAAAAAAAATGTAAGTCAGGTCATATTAACTCTAATCAAAAGCTCAAATTGCTTCCCATATCACTGTACAATTTGCTCCCACCTCTATAACCTTTCTGTCCTCAATTCCTACTGTTCTCAGCCCCTGGGTCCCACTGACTCCTTAATGCTCCTCATACACTCTGGTCTATTCCCACATAGCCCTTTGCACATGCTTCACTCCCTCATCTCCTCCAAGTCTTTACTCTAATATCACTTTTTGTGTGAGGACTTCTCCCACCACTCTATCCTCCTTCCCTGCTTTATTTTTCTCCATCATACACCTCACCACTCACAGCATTTTAATTATTTACCTGGTCTCTCACTTGCCACAACACACCATCACCACCCTCACACACACAGAGACCCACAGAAGACATAGTAGATTGTTAGCTCCATGATGACAGGGATTCTGTCTGTTTTACTTATTATTGCATCCCTAGAGTACCTGGTTGGCACATGGAAGGCCATTGATAAACATCTGTTGAATAAATGAATGGGATTAAATTGCTTTGGCTGAAGTCATGTCATCTAAGCCACTTTGGGAGAATCTGGACACAGTTCTTTTGCTCTAGTTATTATAACAAGTAATATACTGTCAGCTACAATAATAGAATAAATCAAATAAATCAATAAAGAAAATGTACTATCTTATGAAACAGGAGAAAAAGTATACAGAGAGAGATTTTCCACCTTTTCCTTTAAAACATGTTTCTGTTGAGTGTATTGTCTCCCCAAACGTCTAATCATCATTCATTTTACTATATTGTTCTTAGAGCTGCTAAAAGATTTCTTTGTCTCCCAAGTCTTCAGGGAAGTAATGTTATATTTCTTATCCTCCATGTCCTAGGCAATTAATTCCTTTGATTACCGTCCATCTGTTAGAGCCCATAATTTTATAACTTCCTTGATACATTTCCTATATATATATATATATATATATATATATATATATATATATGATTTTGCATATTACTAAAATTTGGCATGTTCACTTTCTTGTTTCTGTGATATTTTTTCTTCATCTCCAGATTATTTTATTGCTCTTTTCCTTATTTTAAGCTAAGTGTTTTCTCTTACTTTGTTTCTCCCTATACTTCTAAGCTATTCTGTCTCCCTGTTGTTACTTCACAGTCAACAGTGGTTTCAGTGAGACAGTGTCCAATCTGCTATCAGCTGTGAATATCATTAGTGTGGTGTTATTTACACACTTTTAGCTCACTAATGAAGGTGCTGGATAAACTGTACCATACGTTAACTATCAAGAGACAATATGGTAAGAGTAGCCACTTTTCATTATCTTTCATTTTTGGTCTTTGGCCTATACTGCACCTTGTCTAAACTTGAGAAGCAAATGTCATTGAGGCAGACATAATTCCTTTAATCCATTCTACATCTGGTTCTTTTTAATTACTTAAACAAATTGTCATATGTATTCAACAGGATGTTTTCTTCATGATCCAATAACCATTATCTTTTTGAGATGGTATTAGTCCAATTCCAGGAGTAATTTGCTATATTGCATTAAGTTTGTTCAAACAGCGTGTGAATTTCATTGGCATGGCAAAAACGAAGGCTAAATTTCATCGTTTGTGCTTCTGCTTGTAGGATAAATGGTGGTGTTCTCACAATCTATTGCTTTTCTATACCATCGTGGCTTCATCATTTCATTTCTTTAACTTGATCTGACCCTATTTCCTTCTGCACTTACCAAATTCCTCTCTAGTTAACTCTCAAATCATGTGTGCATTTTCCCTAGAAGATTATTTGTTCTTTGTATTCCAGTTTACCTATATTCCAATCATAACTCTATTACTGCACTAGTCATGTAATAGTACATCTCCCTTTATTTCCATATCTATCATTGATCTGGGGTGTGAATACCTGGAGAGCAGAAATCTTGCCATATTCATCTTTATTCCTTAGTGATTAGCATACAGTAGACACTCAGTAAATGTTAGCTGACTGAAAGAGTGAATTAATGGCTTGTTTATAGGGACATCAGTAGAAGCCTTTATTTGAATGAATCAACTTTCTATAAGCTGATTTACATCAGAATGGCTTTTCTCCAAATTAGTTCTATTTATTAACATTTTTATTAGAAAATGCCAACTTGTCTTTGTTTCTCTACATAGTTTCCATGCTTTGAATTGTTCATAAAATGAACAAAAAAGAAAATAAAAAAGTGAATAATTTATCATCAATTACTGTTATAATTTTAACCACAGATACCTTAGCTAACAATTTTTTTCTTTTAAGAATGGAAAACAAATGTCAAGAAAATGAGCCTTATAGCATAGTTTTAAAACTTCCTTAATATGTTCTGATTTCAATAAACATTAAACTATCTACTAAAATATAGATTCATATCATTTGAATCTACAGTTATTAGACTGATGACTTTTGAATAGTTTCCATCTTGCATTTTCCAGTATAGATTCAACTACCTGTAGTAGATAATGTTTTAAATATGTATTAAAGGAGTTGAAAATTATTTAACCCAAAAGTTAAAAAAAAATCTTATTAATCAAAATGAATATGATTTTTTCTAATGTTACATTATCTATAGGCTTCGCTGATTTTAATTTACAGGTTGGCAATGTTTTAAATACCAGATGCATTCTTGCAGGCAAATGATTAAAGGAAATACAGGATTAACTTTATTCCTTTAATCCAGATTTCATAAGGATTCCCTTAGATCAGAAATTTAGATAACCTTGGCTTGAATCCTCAATTTTAAGGCTCATAGAAAATCTGAATATTTATCACTCTGCCAATTTTACTGAAGAATTGAAGGACTGTGAAGCCATAGTTAAAAGTTAAAGGGTGGCTCGGAAGTAGGCTTTAATACATTCCCTAAATTATATCCTTAAATTATACTATCACCACCACTAAGACATATGAAATTAAAGATCTAAGTTAAAGTTGTGTGGTCTCTGTTATGAAAACTCAGCATTAAGTCAAATCTATCAGCCTCTCTTTCATGCCAGATTATCCTCAAAAAGTCAAGACATCATCAACATTATCGCATGACATGATGCATATTCTTTCTTATTGTGCTGAGCTTCACTTTTCCCTCTAGGTGATTCTGTCCTCTTTCTGCTGTTTGAAATAATAAAATCTTAACTCCTTTGGTGTAAGGATACCCATGATTTGCATAAACCGGGTATGGTGAGACACATAGATTTGGAAATGACTGTCGTGAAGAAAGATGATTTTACCTTCTAGGTAGCAAGGTCCCAAGAGGTCAAAACACTAAACATAAAAACTAGAAAACATGGTTATTACATCTTTTCTTGATCTCCTAGAAGCATTTAAATGTGTATTTTTTCCAGACCATCACACACATCTATTCTGTGGTAAAGTAACCTGAGCCAATTATGTTGTACACAATTATTAGTAACCTTTTTGTTTGTTTTTTATTTTAAATAAAATAAATAAATAAATATTGGTAGCCTCTCTGAAGGTTCTATGTGAAGGTTCTGGGATAGGCTGGGACCTGGGACTTGGGACACTTTGCTGCAGTGCTTGCACATGGACAAACATCTCCTTAAGCAACAGAATACAAAGAAACTATGAGGGACTAAAAGTAACTGCATGTATGCACAGTTGGGGCAAATTATGGACAATAAGATACAAAAAGACCAAAAACCCAACTGCCACTTCTGAAGAGGAGGGAGCAAAAACAGGGTGTCCATAACAAAAGCTGTGTACTGCGCATGCTCCCTGTGCACAACACCACCAAAGGGGTAGGCAAACCGCCTAAGCTACCCCTCTGGCCTGACCCCTGGACACACCCCTACCCTAACCCCATATAAGGAACCAGCTCAATTTCTATTGATTAAGGAAGGCCAAGAACCCTGATTGGTAACAGTTCTACAATCTCATTACTAGATTACAATGAAAGCAAGTTTATATTTATATTTATATTAGATAATATAAAATATATATACTGGTCTCTGCCCCCAGTTCATGGCATAAGGCTCCTGAAACCCTTGTGATTTCCTGGGTGATAGGAATAACTTTCATTCAATGAAGTGACTCTGGGTGGGGCTCCTGGATGACTTCTGGATGAGTGCTGCTCCCTGGAAAGAAAAGGTCATGATTAGAAGCTTAAAATTTTCAGCCCCACCTTCACTCCTTCACATTCTCTCCCACACTCCTTCCAGTCTCTTTAAGAGACAGAAGGACTGGAAATGGAGTTAGTGATCAATTATGCCTACATGATGAAGCCTCAAAAAAATCTCAAGAGTACCGGGTTCAGAGAGTATCCAGGTCAGTAAACACATCCACATTCAATGTTGGTGACACACCCCAACTGTACAACAATAGAAGCTCCTGTGCTCGGGATTTTCCCAGACCTTACCCTTTATCTGGCTGTTCATCTGTATACTTTATCAGATCCTTTATTATAAAATAAAGTAGTAAACATAAGCAAGTGTTTCCCTGAGTTCTATGAGCTGCTGTAGCAAATTAAACAAGCCTAAGGGAACCTCTGATTTGTAGCCAAGTCAGTCAGAATTTGTGGGTAACCTAGGAATCTATTACTTGTAATTGGCATTGGAGTTGGGGGGGGTCAGTCTCATGACACTGAGCCCTTTACCTGTGGGATCTGAAGCTATCACCAGGTAGATGGTGTCAGATTTTGAGTTAAACTGTAGGACACCCAGCAGGGGTCAGAAAAGTGCTGGGTAGAGAAACCCCTCTATACACACATCTGGTATCAGAAATGTCATGAATGTGGTAGTAATGTGAGAGTAAAGGACAAATACAGGAGGGAGGATGGGGTTTTTCCCAACTCACAGACATATTATATATACATATAAACAATTATTAGCCAGTAGGCACAAAGGCAGCCAGGCAACCTATTTTTGTAATTTTAATGAACCCAAGTTCACTGTTCTTTAATTATTACAATAACACCTTTTGTGTAAAGTTCACCTGAGTAAAATCAACAATACCTTAAAAGCAAGTTTTATCAACAAAATAGTGGATACCAGACAGAAAGAATCAGTTGGGCTAACAGTCAGACTCAGAACTGTTTCTGAATCAACCTTGATGTGCCACTCTGAAAGGTAAGAGTATTGAGGTCCTTGGCTCCTGAAGCCGTCTTTATGAAAAGGTAATTGTAGTGTCTCTAAAATAATAGTTCTAGTTATTTTTCATATCTTGAATGCCAATATCTCATCAAGAAAAAAAAAACATTTCTAACATCAAATATGCTAAGTAACAAACATGACTTGTTGATCCCAGAAAATACATAGCCACATAGCTGAAGCATGTCACATCTTTGTCTCTGGAATATGGAGTCAGTTAAACATCCCTGAATTGTGTATTACCAATTAGGGGCACTGACCACTCCTAGGTTGTAGATTAGAACTAACACATACACAAGCGTATTGCACTTTGCTCAAAGGCTTTGAAGAAATTATAGACTATATAACAATTTCCCAGAAGAAATTCTGCTATCAGCTGCTAATTTCTTTTACTATTTTGGTATATTCCTTTATGGGGTCACAACTTGTGACCTAATATGGGTCAATCTTAAAAGGAAGACAGGCCTTTCAATGGGTCCAGCAGTCCTAGGTAAAAAGAGTCTTTGTGAAACAAAAGGAAATGGGATGCATAAAATAATAGCAATGTGTACTCCACAAATTACTGATTTCTTTTGTGATTGCACTGGGTCTAAAAGAAAGAGGAATTGGTGTACCAACATACAATTTACAATCATATGCAAAAAATATATATTATCTATTGTTTGGCTAAAATATTCTTATTCTCTGTATCATCACAAATGAGTAAAGCTTGACTTCACCTCACCTATTAATTCCATCTTGAACTAACAGATACTCTGTTTGATAGTGTAAAAGCCACTCTGCCCGTTGTTTCAAGCTTCTGGTGAATAGGACACATGGAAGCTCCACAATAGTATTTTAAATTTACCTTAGCTACACAATAACCAAATAGAAAATTTTGGAGCAAGAGGATTTCCTGTAATTTTATTTCAGTTCAGTTTGATTTCTGTTATATCATGTATTTCAATAAAAATAAATACTACAGATTTCTTTTTCTATAGAATTCTAAACATGTATATTTGAAGACTTCTAAACTTTTTGCCTATTTTTTTCATTGTTTATCCTTATGTTTTTATTGAATAGTCAAAAACTTAATCTAATAATTTGATAGCATTTACAACAATGGAAAACTTGGAAGCTTGGATTCACAAAATCATAAACATAAGGCAAATATTTCCTCCTCTGTATTATGTTGTTGTCACCAGCTGATTAATGATTCACTGAGTTAAACTCCTTTGTATTATGTTGTTGTCACCAGCTGATTAGTGATTCACCAAGTTAAACTTCTCACATGTAAACATTTAAGACAAAAAAGAAAAATAACTGTCTTAACATAATCTAAAAGTTAAACATATATTAAATATAAGCATAAATGAGTAAAACATTAATATTAAATTATTACATACAAATAGAGTTTCTGATGTTCTAGGTGCTAAAGAAACATTGAAGAATAATATAAAATGTGCCCTGCTGTCAAAGAGGCTATACTGTAAAATGGAGGGTGACAACCAATAAGTAAACAAATAATGTAACAATAGCAAGTCAGGTTTTGGTAAAGTTTTGAAGCAAATAGGGCGATATGACTTGCGTACTGGAAATTGGGAAATGTGGTGCGGTACCTAACATATGTAGTTAGGAAAGGTGTCTAAGAGGAGGTGAACTTGTTGCTGTGAACAAAGGATGAGAAAGAGTCAGTCATGTTAAAGCTGAGGAAAGAGCCTTCAAAGCAGATGGAACATTAAGCACAAAGACACTGAAATGGAGAGAGGTTATGTTTTTAATGACCAGAAAGGAAATAAGTTTGCCTAGAGTTGACTGAGTAAGGAAAGAATGGTTCAAGACTCATTTGGAGAGATAGACAAAGACCAAGTTGCCAAACACATCATTAAAAATATCAAACTCCTAAGTACAATGTTAGTACCCATTCCATAAGACATTGCAACTGGTATTAAACATTCATAAAATTAAGAATATATTTCACAGTTTACATTAAATGAAAATCTTTAACTTCTTCCTCTACCGAATATTTGTTGAATCCTTACTATGTGCTAGACACTGTTCTAAGTTCCAAGAATGGAGTAATGCATGAAGCCTGACCACTTGGAACTTGCCTTTTCTTATAGCACTTTGTGTGCTAAAAGATGACAGCTTCTAGGTTTTCCACTGGCAGCTCTACATTGCTTTGTTCTAATTTTGCTGACTAGAGTCTTATGTAAGCCTCAATAATCCTAAGAATAAACAGTTAATACACTTCCCTTCTATAGGAAAAAAATTCCTCTAATGAAGTCAAATTTTGACCTTGTGAGAATACTTTCTGATGAGCAACAGAAAATAATTATAGAATATGAAGCTATTAACTGATCTTACATCTGAAATGATATTACTTATGATAGCTGTTCCCCCAAAGTGAGCTGTACTCACTCTATTTCCTTTATGGAAGCCATCCATTAATTCCTTGGTACATATTACTATGAAAGTTTAATATGATGTAGAAGGACTTCAGAAATGTTTTGAATAAGAGTGCCTTTTCAAATAAACCAGCATTTTCTACCTTCTGAATAATTTGGAAAAAAAATGTCATAACAAAGACTTAAGATAGTTTTTACAAAACTTCCAAGCCCTTTCTATAAAGACACATCTCACAGAATTAATTTTTTAAATGTTCACAATTTTGTCTCCATCATCGTATATAAATACTACTTGAAGTCTCAATTTTGGCTCTTCAATTTTACAATGATATTTCAATTGTAAGACCAGGTTGACAAGTAAATGTGTTATGAAAAGAGGGTTATGAATTAAGAGATTAAGAACTCACAGAACTAAAACTCTGTAGGAATGGAAGGAAAGTGACTTGAGAAATGAAATTTCAAGTTAATGGTTGACAATTTAAATATCTATAAACAAACAATTAAAAAATGAAGAGATGATGAGCTTCATAGGCAAAACAGTGCTCTGATCTTTATGTAGGGGGTGCAAAACTTTACAGAGGTTTTCACTAAAACATGTTACTGAGACTGCTCTAAAATAATTTAAACAAGATCTATTCTCTTTTGTTCTTCCTTCTAGTTATGAAGTGAAATAACTTTGATTTACCAAATCAGTACTAGCAGAATTTTCATGTATGAGGAAATTAATTTTGGGAAAAGTCCTCCAATATGATGCACCACATGGCTCCAAGGGTCACTTATAGGAAATATTTCTTGAGTAACTTTTAGTATGATTTATAAATATCATACGTTGCTTCATAATTGTTTTCATGTTATTTGTTTCTTCATTCACTGTGGTTATAGAGGCAGGATATGAGATCACAGTGGGTCAAGAGTTTTATAGATGATTTGATTTTTTAACTCAACAACTGTATAATACCTAGAAAATAAATAGAAGGTAAAATCATTATAAGAGTATTCATAAATAAAAGTATACTTCAGCAAGCTGACTTTAGAGATGCACCATAGGATTTTGCAATTAGTGAATAATATGTCTTCCATGAAGCTGCCCTTCCTCAATTCACATCTGTTTTGGGGGTCTCAACTCTGTTTCTCATAGCTCCCTGAGAATTACCTCTTTTTCCATACTTATCACACTGAATTATGGTATAATACCAACAGCAAGTAAGTTTTGAGGTCTTTTTATATTCTAGTGCTGGGATAAGTAATACATCACACAATATTATTAAATCTCTAAAACAAACAAACCTGAAGGGTAGGTTTTATTGTCTCCATTTTGCACCAAAGGAAACAGTTCTGAGAAGTTACTCTTATGCAAAACCACATGGCTAGAAAATTCAGGAAATAGGATTAAAGTCCATGTCTCTCTTATTCCAAAGAACATTACTTCTATTTATTTATGTCTGTTATGTTGGGAATTTTTATGAGGTCAAGGGGCTTAAACTTTCATACAGGGTCTTCAACAAAAGCCACTGTTCCATAACATACAAAAACAAAACAACAACAAAAAAACAAACTTATAGGAGTTTAATAAGCCCCTTACTTTTCTAATCCTGTGCTATAAGCTTGCTGTACACACCGAAAATACAATATAAATCAGTATTGAAGTACTTACTATTTATGTTGAGGGGTGCTAACAAGGAGGGCTTTAGACTTCGGTATATCTGCATCTTGTATTTAAAATAATGAAGCCTCACAATTTACATTTTAGTATCTTTATTATTCTATTATTATTATTCTATTATCCTTACTATTCTATGATCCTTAACCCTGACTACACATTTGAATCACATGTATAAGTTTTCTAAAAATACGGTTACCTGGACCCCACCCAAGATCAATTAAATCAGTATTTCTAAGTGTTAAGTGGTCATCAATATTTTACAAAATCTACACTGGTGATTCTATAGTTGAGAACCACTGTTAGAAATAAGTGACATCTTCCTCACAGTCTTATATTCAAGGAAGTCAATTTCCCTTATCCCTATGAAAATTAAAGACAGTAATATGTCACAACGGACACAAGACAAAAATATCAGTCTTCAGGATTAGTGCTCATACTTCATAGGAGATAAGTGGAAATTGGAGTCTAATTAGCAAAATGAATCATATTTCCTGAATGCTTGTAATTGAAATTTATGTAGTTGACTTTGTGGGAGGAAGCAGCTAGGAGCTAGCTCCACATGCACCTGGAAGAAAGTGCTGAAACTACATCTATAAGACTAGAGTCACTGGGTGTTTTAAAAATTTTTTTACCTAGCTTTTTATGTAACCCATTTCTAGATTACACCATTTTACATAGGTTTAGAATTGAGAATTATATATTTTAAAAGAATAGTTGATATCTAAAACTAGGCCATAGTGGAGGCTTGGACTGCAGTCCTTCAAGCTATGTGGAACCTTTATTTGTGCAAACTTGAGCAAGTTATTCAACCTTCTATGCTTTATTTTCTTAATCTGCAAAATGGGGAGAAGATGATAACTATGGCTATTCATGCTTAGCAGTTTACATGTATTATATTAACCTTCAACAAACACTGTAAGGGAGCTACTAATTATTATTCTCATTTACACATGAAAAAACTGAGGCACAGTGAGGTTAGGTAGTGTTCAATGTCTCAGAGCTCATAAACAGTGCAGTCTGTAATCAATGCCAGTTTTAACTCCAGATCAAGCATGCTTAACTGCTCCAGATATCTGCCATAATTACACTATTTCAAAGGACTATTTAGAGGATGTGGTGAGATAAAACAGTGGTTTCCAAAAAACACTGATGCCTGGTTGCCATCACTGGACATATTGATTTCACTGGTGTGGGGCGAAACCTGGGCTTCAGGATTTTTCAGATCTTCCCAGGTGATTCTAATGTGTCACAAAGTTTTAAACCAAATGATATAAAGCATAGAGTGGGATCCATAATGGGACGATGATAAATATTATCTCTATTAACACCTTTATTATTATTAATGTTAAAATTAGACAATGGTCTGAAAGAAAATCAGGTGGATTTAAAAAAAAATAACAGAGTAAGGCAAAACTGAAACAACAACAAATTAATTGGTATATGTCCAAAATATTTTTCCTGTTAAAAAAAGAACAATTTTAAAATTGGTTTTCTAAAAGATAAACTAAAAGTAGAAGCTTAAAAAATAAACCAATCAAACAATATAGACCTGAAACTTTGCTTTCAGTTGAGTTTTACTAAGTTCTGTTATCCTATTTTAGTCAGAGACAGTCCTCTTTGGTGCTTCCTTTTTATTTAGGTGGCTACACAAGAGCTTTCAGGAGTACAACCATTTCTATCTATGCTTCATGTTTTCCATGAGCCTTTGGAGTTTTCTGTAGTGATTATTGAGTCATCTATGGCTTTACAAAAAAGAAAATTGGTATTCAAGGTGACAGACAAAGCTCAGAACTTTCTAGTCTTTCTGTAATATTTCCAAACTGTTCCACTTGGAGACAGGGATATGGATTTCTTAAACTCTCAAGGTTTATTTGAGCCTCATGATTCTGCTGTTATGCCTGTGAATAGTAATACCTAAGGCTTATAACAATACAACTAATGAAGTACTAGGCACAATGGCAAGTTAGAGTGAGCCTCCCTTTTCTCTAGTTTTCCAACCTCCTGCTGTATGGTTTGCTGTAGGCAAGGGACATGTGGTTGCTAATTTTAGTTTGGTTGTCATTAGTTGAGTTTCCTAAGGTCAGCTAGCTTTGGTGACCAGCAGGAAATGTGTTTGTACATGAGTGTGTTAAGCAGAACAGAGGGGTTATTTTCCCAATAACTTCTAATCTTTCTGTACTTGTCCTGGGGGTGGTGATTTGTAAATATTTTATACAATCTATTAATTTTAACTTACTTTTATATGTGATACTTGAAAACTCTGTAAATGAAACAAAGTATTGAAAAATTTGACTCTGACGAAAGAGTGGAAATATTAATATAATTTGTCTTCTTTTTGTCTCTCTGTGAGTCTCTGTGACAGCTGAGGAGTGTATCCATTCTATACTAAAGCTACTAAATTAATCATTTTCCAGATATCTTAATACTGTTCATATATATATACAATCTAAATACAACTCTATAATCATAATTACCATGATTTACATTTCTGTCCACAAAAGATATATTAAGTTCGCATAATGTGTTAGAACAAATACATAAATTCCCTGTGCAATTTTGTCATGAATAATATATGACCTAAAAGCTAGAGTTTTTCTATTTGGTTACAGTAAATGGATCCAAGCAAATCAGAATTGTCAGAGCATGAATGCAATCAATTTGAGCCTAGCTATTCTGGTTTAGAAAAATCAGCTCAATTATTTCCAGTTATCTAGTTATTTCTTAACAAGAATTTGGTTGTTTAAACATCACAATAAATGTGTATGTTATACTAACTGGAAAATATGTTTCTCATATCTGATTCTACATACAAATGCATAGAGTCAGTTATACAACCCAAGAAAATTTAATTTTCCATGCGCAAAAAAAGCACATCAGCAGAAAGGCTAAAATTATTTTGCTCTTATGTGTTAAGTACATGTGTGGGAAAAAATTCTGCCTTGGATTCCCTGCTAAGATTTTCAACAGTTTTGCCAATTAGTGTCGAATGAAAGAGGATACATCTCTTTAAGTAGGAGTTGAACTGTAATTTATCCTGTAAAATACAGACTTACAAATAAGTCTTACTTTTTGGTGTTTATACTAAGATGAAGTTATTTCGAACCATTAATCGACCTCCTAGTCAATGTTTTGTGTGTGTGTGATTTAAAAGATTAAAAGTAGGGCTTCCCTGGTGGCGCAGTGGTTTAGAGTCTGCCTGCTGATGCAGGGGACACGGGTTCGTGCCCCGATCTGGGAGGATCCCACATGCCGTGGAGCAGTTGGGCCCGTGAGCCATGGCTGCTGAGCCTGTGCTGAGCCTGTGCGTCCGGAGCCTGTGCTCCGCAACGGGAGAGGCCACAACAGTGAGAGGTCCGCGTACCACAAAAAAAAATAAAATAAAATAAAATAAAAGGTTAAAAGTAAATGAATAAATAACAAATAAATTAGCAGTATATCATCCTTTTCCCTATAAGTCTTATGTTTGTAGAGACTGCTCTTTAATTTGTAAAGTTTGATGTGTATTTATATTAAAATGGTTTTACTTTCCAACAAATGAAATCTAACAGAACAATCTTTAGGAGACCCTAAAACATGAAAGAATATTTTAGTCATTATTCTAAAACTGATTTACTAACTGACCTAGCAAGAGCATTGGGAATTCTGGCAGATCCTGGTTTGACTATCATGATGAGGACATAATTTACCCTTTTGTTTTCATGGTATTCTCTGCCTCAAAGCACACTGTGGGTCCATTCCTGAGTGCTGTCAGCATTTCACTTTCCTTTATACATGTAGTGCTATGTACTTAACCCCCATGCCATGCAAGGCTGATCACTGCCATTTTTGCAGATCTGTATAATGGTAAATTATTTAATCAGATCTCTTTCAATTCTGAAAAGCTCTCCTTATTTTCCATATTATTCTAGCATCATCTTGTATCAATGAATTAATTCCTTTATCAACATATATATAGGTAAAATCAACTGGGGAGAGGCATTTCTCTCTGTGTATGAGGGAAGGGAATGCTAAAAGTGAAACAGCAATACTGGATCCAGCATCTGAACCTTTTATTTTAGAGGTCATTTTTTTAATATATAATTAACTTTTGGAGGAATTAGGATTGTGTTGGGATGGCCAGGAAAGGAACCTAAGGGTCACAGAGAGAACATTTCCAGTGCTAGGATATGTTTTGTAGGAGAGCTTATGTTGTCCAAATGTAACATAGGTGGAAGGCACTTTGATTCCCAACTACTTTAGCACAATGGTTGCACTTTGGGAATACTGGCTGAGCATGTGAATATGAACCAAAATATATACAAACAGAGAGACAAAGCCTATGGTGTATTATACTGACATCTGGGTAAACCGGATCATTTCCGTATCAATGCACATGCAACAGGAAGTGTGGGATCAGTTTTCAATACAGACATCGAATGGCAGTGATTAAAACAACTGGTTCATTGAGGCCTCCAATCAACTCTCACCCATACAGCTGTGCTCCCAACTCCTCTTCCATCTCTACCTACACAGAACAGAATCCACAGTCCATCAACACAATCACTTTCTTGCAATAATCCTCCAACTCTTTCCCCTTTCTACCTCCATTGCAGTCACAAGGAATGGCTGTAAGGATACAATATCACAACTTTGCTTGTAGTATCAGCTTCAATTCTTGATTGCACACTCAAAAGGGCACCCGATACTTTCTGACAATCCTACCATTTCTTTAGTGAGTTTACCTTCACCACTTTTGGAGACAACTATTTTATATCTACTTTTCTTTTGTCAAACCACCACTTTTGTCTGATGAGCTCACCTAATACTTCATTGATATAATAGAAAACAGTAGAAGAAAAACTCTCATTTTCCATCACCATGACCTTCACTTCTAAGATGAATGAAACAGCCTTGCCCCATTCAAAGTCTGTCTCTTCAGCTCTTGACCTTATCACCTTCTGTTATCTGCTGGACTCAGCTTCTGCAGGCATTCTTTCCTTTTGCATTTCAACAACTCCTCATCGACCCCATATTTATGATAATGTATAGATACCTTCAAAAATCATCTACCCTTTAAAAATTTCTCATAACTCCATTTTGCTTTTCTACTATTTCCCAATTTCTCCCTCACCCTTCAGAGCAAAACTTAAACCCTCTCTATTTCCATATCTCTAGTTCTCACCATTACACTGAAACTTCTTTGCCAAGATTGCCAACGGCCAAAGTGTTGCTTTGTTCACTTATCACATCCCTGTTCTCATCTTTATTAAACCTTCAATAGTATTTGAAACTATTAAGTATTTCCTCCTTCTTGAAATATTCTCATCTTTTGGCTATTGTGAAACCGTGCTGTTCTAAGGTTTCCTTTCTGTCTTCGCCACCTCAAGTATGTTTACTGTCTCTGTGTAGTAAAAATTAACCTTACCCAAAGAGTGGTTTAGCTTTTGCCCTACACTACCGGAAGGTGGTATCTAGATCCTTGGAATGTTCTGCATTATAAAAGTGTCTTCGTTTGCCTAGGAGGTCTTGGCCACTGGACAGTCAAAACTTGTGATTTATGACAAGGGATTTATGACAGGGGCTTTGGGGCCTGCAGTATTCACTCTACCTCTGGAAAGGATAGAGACTAAAGGTCACCCATGTGTACAGTTAATCATGTAGCCCCAATAAAATTTTGGACACCAAGGCTCAGGTGAGCCTATCCAGTTGGCAATGATCCATTCATAGTCATACATTGATTTCAGGAAATAATTTTCAGTGAGTTCTGTGAGTTATTCTACAGAATTTTCAAATCTGAGCATTGTTGGAGAAACCCCCAGGCATGAGATTGGTATTACAAACGAGGGGGGTCTATGGACTGCATTCCCTCAAAATCCACAGGCTCCTTTTATTCTCCCTTTTTAATAATGGAGTGCTCCAGGGCTTGGTCTCAAACTCCTTTTCTCTTGCTACACACTCTTCCTAGATGATTTTACAGAATCCTAGAGCTTCAAATGCCATTCAAAATTTATGTCTCTAGCCCCAAATTTTCCTTCAGGATAATTTCCGGATAAATGATCAACCTCATGTATAACATTGTATGCATTTATGACTGTTAGCTGCTCAAATTCACATATCCCACAGAAGGTTCTTTTTTACCCGTCCCTACTCTGTTTCTTTTTATCCAATATGGTGATCAGTTCAAAGCACCCATATGCTCAAATTAAAACCTAGAAGTTATTCTTGATTCACCGTTTCCCTTATCTCATTATATAGGACCCCTCAGCAAGTTGTATTTTAATTAGTGCTAAAATTCCATTCATATACATTGATATGGTCATCTTGATTGTTAAAACAGTATACTACCTCTGGATCAGTTGATAAAGTTCCATTTCTGTGAGCAAGACCCCTTTTACCCTCTACCATCTGTCCTAGCCTCCCTGGCCCCATACCTAATTACCTCCCCACTTCCCACAATCCAGCAACTAAAGATTCAATGACTGTCAGGGGACCTCCAGGACCTGACCTTATTTAGCTCTATGACCAGCTTCAGTTGTGATTGGTTGGTGCGTGTGCTAACTATTTTTCAAAGTGTTTTCCTCCTGAGAAGTTCTCTTGGCACCTCTTGGGGCTACTCATAGCTGATTATGCCATTCCGGCACCTGACATTATGCTGAATCTCCCACCAACTCACTGTTGCTTCCCTGAGAAAGCCTACTTTTCCAATATATCCTTGGCCAGTGCAGGAGACAGAGTGGATGGTAGCCATGATTGTACCTCAGCATGTTAATACCTAATGGCCATCTGGTATCCTGAAACTATACTTCTGGCCACTGCTCTCGGAATCATTCTTGCTAACGTGGCTTATTATGTGAATTATATTATGTGAATTAAAGCTTTCTTGGGACTTTTTTCTATAGAGTTCCTGAGGGAAACCTGAAGAGTGGGTAGATTAGTCTTAATTAGGCTCAGCAAAGGCAGTAGCTGAGCACTGCAGTCTCTGAAAGTATAGTGGGTGCTCCGTAGAAAGTTGAAAGGGTGGGGGAAATAGACGAGTCCTCAGGTCTGTTTGAAGCTGGCAGAGGAAGGCAGTGTCTGGAGTACAAATGTCCTTTTTCACCCTTCCCACTGATTTTTTTTTAACTGAGTAAAAATGGAAATGCTAGAACATTCACCATTTTAAAGTGTACAACTCAGACATTATTAGTATATTCACAAGGTTGTGAAACCACCATTACTACCTAATTCCAGAACATTTTCATCATCCCCAAAAGAAACACCATAACTACTAGCAGTCACTCCCCATTTTTCAACCTCTGGCAACTACTAATCTACTTCCTGTCTCTATGAATTTGCTTATAATGGAAATTTTGTAAAACTGGAAACATACAGTATATTCCCTCCTTTATCTTGCTTCTTTCATTTATAACGTTTTCAACATTCATCCATGTTTTAGCATGTAGCAGTACTTCACTCCTTTTTATTTCTAAATGATTATTCATTATAAGAATATACCCTTTTTGTTTATCCATTCAGCAGTTGATAGACATTTGGGGTGTTCTCACTTTTTGGCTAACATGAATAAAGCTGCTATAAACTTTGTGTACACGTTTTTGTGGAAATTATGATTTAAATTCTTTATTTATATACCTAACTGTGTAATTGATCACATAGACTCTATGTTTAACTCTCATGGAATTGTCAAAATGTTTCCAAATGGCAGCTCTATTTTACATTCCCATGAGCAAAGTATTAGGCTTCCAATTTCTCCACATTCTCACCAACAGCTGTTATTATTTTTTTCTATAATAGCCATCCTAATTTGTGCAAAGTAGTATCTTATTGTGCTTTTGTTTTGCATTTTTCTAATGATAAGTAGTATTGAGCATCTTTTCGTGTACTTATTGGCCAGTTGTACGTAATCTTTGGGGAAATATAAACTCAAATCTTATGCTCACTTTCAATTGAGTTATTTGTTTTTTAATGTTGAATTGTAAGAGTTCTACATATATTCTGAGTACTGGATACTTTTCAGATATGTGATTTGCAAATATTTTCTTCCATTTTCTGGGTTGTCTTTCCACCTTCTTGGCAGTGTCCTTTGAAGCAAAGAAGTTTTCTTAATTTTGATGAAGTCCAGTTAATCTATTTTTTCTTTTGTTGGCAAATTCAAGGTCATGAAGGTTTACCCATGTGCTTTCTCCCAAGAGTTCTACAGTTTTAGCTTTTACATTTAAATCTTTGATTCATTTTGAGTTAATTTTTGTGTATGATTTGAAGTAGGCATCCAAATTCATTCTACTGCATCTTTTTTTTTAAACATCTTTATTGGAGTATAATTGCTTTACAATGGTGTGTTAGTTTCTGCTTTATAACAAAATGAATCAGTTATACATATATTCCCATATCTCTTCCCTCTTGCGTTTCCCTCCCTCCCACCCTCCCTATCCCACCCCTCTAGGTGGTCACAAAGCACCAAGCTGATCTCCCTGTGCTATGTGGCTGCTTCCCACTAGCTATCTATTTTATGTTTGGTAGTGTATATATGTCCATGCCACTCTCACTTTGTCACAGCTTACCTTTCCCCCTCTCCATATCCTCAAGTCTATTCTCTACCAGGTCTGTGTCTTTACTGCCCCAGCACCTTTGGTTACAAAGACAATATTTTCCCCCATTCAATTGTCTTGACACACTTGCTGAAAACCCGTAGATGTATAAGTTTATTTTGGGACTCTCAATTCTTGTCCTTTAATCTATATGTCTATTCTTATGTCAATGCTACAGAGTCTTGGTGGTTGTAGATTTGTAGTAAGTTTTTAAATCAGGAAGTGTGAATTCTATACCTTTGTTCTTTTTCAAAAATATTTTTACTACTCTGTGTTCTTTGGATTTTCCTGTGAATTTTAGGATCAGATTCACAAGTTCTGCAAAAAATGTAAGGGGAGTTTTGGTAGGGATCATGCTTAAACTGTAGATAAATTCAGAGATTATTGCTATCTTTAAAATAAGGAAGTCTTTTATTTTGTTTTTTTGCCAAATTACCCTAGACAAAACCTCCAGTGTAATGTTGAATAGAAATGGTGAGAGTAAACATCCTTGTATTTTTCCTAATCTTAGAGAGAAATTTTTTGTCTTTTTTGGGGTTTTGTCAAAAGACTTAAGACATCTCTTAAGATGATCGTGTGGGTTTTGTATTTTACCTTATTAATAATGTGTATTATATTGATTGATTTTCATATGTTGAATCAATCTTATGTTACTAAGAAAAACTCCACTTAGTCACAGTGTATAATCCTTTTTTATAAGTGAGTAGATTTGTTTTGCCAATATTTTGTTCAGGATTTTTACATCTATGTAGTTTTCTTTTCATATGGTATCTTTGCCTGGTTTTGGTATTAGGATAATATGGGCTTCATAGAATGGGTTGTGAAATTATCCATTTTCCTTTGTTTTTGGAAGAGTTGGTGAGGTATTACTGTTAATTCTTTAAATATTTAGTTGAATTCACCAGTGAAGCCATGTGGCTTAGGGATTTTCTTTGTGGGTGGATGTAGTTTTATGATTACTAATTCAGTCTCTACATTCTCTAGATTCTGCTTCTATTTCTGCCTTATTACATAGTATTCTTCCTCTTTTCCACTAGTGTCCATTGAGGTTAGTCTCATTCTGTTCCTTAAATAACCAAAATTCTCACCTCAATGTCTTTACACATGCTGTTTCCTCTGGCTAGAACTTTAAAACATAAACTAATTAATAATATTCTATGTGCTATTCATTGTGATAATAGCTTCACATATTTTATCTAAGCAACAATGATTTATGATCTTGGAAAACTAAGGCCTAAAGAGGTTAATGTAATCAACAAATGTACAGAGATAAGAAAATTCTGAAAAAAATAACTGGAGAATTAACTACTTTTTTAATAAATTTCCTAATGTCTCTGATGTAATATGTCTTAGAGCCAGAATTTAAACCATGTCTGTCTGACTCCAGAGTCCAAACACTTTACACTGTACTACTTTGCTACATTAGTATGAGTGTCAAATGATATGATACTTGCAAGTGAAAAATATTTTTGTTCTACTTCTCAACTTCTTCTATAAGCATCATTTCTTCCTTATATTTATGCTCAAGCTATATATATGTTTCTTTCTGCTACAGTCTTTTCACACACTATTTTCATTGCTTCAAGTGCCATTGTCAGAATGGAGAAAGTCCATACCAATTTTTTTCTTAATTATATTTGTATTGTGGTAAGAACACAATGTAAGATCTATACTAATAACAAAAATTGAAGTGTACAATACAGTACTGTTAACTTCAGGGAAAATGTTTTACGGCAGCTCTCTAGAACTTATTCATCTTTCATAACTGAGACTTAATACACATTGATTAGCATAATCCCCATTTTATCCTTCCCTCCCAGTGCCTGGCAACCACCATTCTACTCTGGTTCTATGAGACTAACTAACTTAGATACTTCATATAAGTGGAATCATGCAGTATTTGTCCTACTGTTATTGACTTATTTTACTTACTTAACATAATATCCTCAAGATACAGCTATGTTGTTACATATTCACTATTTTCTTATTTTTTTTTTAATCCACAGAGTTCAGGTTCATATATTATTTCAATTTTTCTTTCAGTTTTATTAAGATATAATTGACATACAGCACTGTGCAAGTTTTAGACATACAGCATAATGACTAGTGGTACATATATTATGAGGTGATTACCACAATAAATTTTAAATCGATATAGATTTTTTAAAAAATCATTTTTTTCCTTGTGATGACAACTCTAGGATCTACTCAACAACTTTCAAACACACCATACAGCAGTGTTAGCTATAGTCATCACATTGTACATTACATACATAGTACTTATTAATCTTATGACTGGAGGTTGGCACATTTTATTTATTTATTTATTTTTGCCCAATGTTTCATCTTTTTGTTTGTTTTTTAAATTTATTTTTATTTTCTTATACAGCAAGTTCTTATTAGCTATCAATCTGTATACATATTGATGTATATATGTCAATCCCAATCTCCCAATTCATCTCACCACCACCCCCACGCTTTCCCCCCTTGGTGTCCATATGTTGGTTCTCTATATCTGTGTCTTTATTTCTTCCTTACGAACCGATTCATCTGTACCATTTTTCTATATTCCACATATGTGCATTAATATATGATATTTCTTTTTCTCTTTCTGAGTTACTTCACTCTGTATGACAGTCTCTAGGTACATCCATGTCTCTACAAATGACCCAATTTCATTCCTTTTTATGGCTGAGAAATATTCCATTGTATATATGTACCACATCTTCTTTATCTATTCATCTCTCTATGGGCATTTAGGTTGCTTCTATGACCTGGCTATCATAAATAGGGCTGCAATGAACATTGGGGTGCATATGCCTTTTTGAATTATGGTTTCCTCATGGTATTGCCAGTAGTGGGATTGCTGGGTCATATGATAGTTCTATCTTTAGTTTTTCAAGGAACGTCCATATTGTTATCCATAGTGGTTGTATCAGTTTACATTACACTGTACCCACCAATAGTGCAAGAGTGTTCCCTTTTCTCCACACCCTCTCCAGCATTTATTGTTTGTAGATTTTTTGATGATGGCCATTCTGACCAGTGTGAGGTGATACCTCATTGTACTTTTGATTTACATTTCTCCAATAATTAGTGTGTTGAGCATCCTTTCATGTGTCCCTTGACCATCTATATGTCCTCTTTGGAGAGATGTCTATTTAGGTCTTCTGCCCATTTTCTGATTGGGTTTTTGTTATATTGAGTTCCATGAGCTGTTTGTATATTTTGCAGATTAATCGTTTGTCCATTGTTCTGTTTGTAAATATTTTCTTGCATTCTGAGGGTTGTCTTTTTATCTTGTTTATGGTTTCTTTTGCTGTGAAAAAGCTTTTAAGTTTAATTAGGTCCCATTGGTTTATTTTTATTTTCATTATTCTAAGAGGTGGGTCAAAAAGAAATCTTTCTGTGGTTTATGTCAAAGAGTGTTTTTCCTATGTTCTCCTCTAAGCATTGTAAAGTGTCCATTCTTACATTTAGGTCTTTAATCCATTTGGAGTTTATTTTTGTGTATGGTGTTAGTGTTCTAAATTCATTTTTTTACATGTAGCTGTCCAGTTTTCCCAGCATCACTTATTGAAGAGGCTGTCTTTTCTCCATTGTACACTCTTTCCTCCTTTGTCATAAAATAGGTGACCATAGGTGTGTGGGTTTATCTCTGGGTTTTCTATCCTGTACCATTGATCTATATTTCTGTTTTTGTGCCAGTACCATACTGTCTTGATTAATGTAGCTTTGTAATATAGTTTGAAGTCATGGAGCCTGATTCCTCCAGCTCCATTTTTCTTTCTCATGATTGCTTTTGCTATTCAGGGTCTTTTGTGTTTCCATACAAATTGTAAAATTTTTTGTTCTGATTCTGTGAAGAAGGCCATTGATAGTTTGGTAGGGATTGCTTTGAATCTGTAGATTGTTTAGCTAGTAGAGTCATTTTCACAATGTTGATTCTTCCAATCCAAGAGCATGGATTTTTATCTGTTTGTGTCATCTTTGATTTCTTTCATCAGTGTTTTGTAGTTTACTGAGTACAGGCCTTTTGCCTCTTTAGGTAGGTTTATTCCTAGGTAAATTTTTATTGTTGCAAAGGTAAATGGTATTTTTCCTTAATTTCTCTTTCTGATATTTCATTGTTAGTGTAGAGGAATGGAAGAGATTTCTGTGCATTAATTTTTCATCCTGTTACTTTACCAAATTTATTGATTAGCTCTAGTAGTTTTCTGCTGGCATCCTTAGGATTTTCTATGAATATTATCATGCCATCTGCAAACAGTGAGAGTTTTACTTCTTCATTACCAATTTGGATTCCTTTTATTTCTTTTTCTTCTCTGATTGTCATGGCTAAAACTTCAAAAACTATGTTGAATAATAGTATTGACAGTAGACATCCTTGTCTTCTTCCTGATCTTAGAGGAAATTCTGTCAGTTTTTCACCATTGAGAATGATGTTTGCTGTAAGTTTTGTCATATATGGCCTTTATTATGTTGAGGTAGGTTTCCTCTATGCCCATTTTCTGGAGAGGTTTTGTCATAAATTGGTGTTAAATTTTGTCAAAAGCTGTTTCTGCATCTATTGAGGTGATCATATGGTTTTTATTCTTCAGTTTGTTAATATGGTGTATCACATTGATTTATTTGTGTATATTGAAGAATTCTTGCATTTCTGGGATAAATCTCATTTGATCATGGTGTATGATCCTTTTAATGTGTTGTTGGATTCTGTTTGCTAGTATTTTGTTGAGGATTTTTGCATCTATGTTCATAAGTGATATTGGTCTGTAATTTTCTTTTTTTATAATATCTTTGTCTGGTTTTGGTATCAGGGTGATGATGGTCTTGTAGAATGAGTTTGAGAATGTTCCTTCTCTGTAATTTTTTGGAAGAATTTGAGAAGGATGGGTGTTAGCTCTTCTCTAAATGTTTGATAGAATTCACCTGTGAATGCATCTGGTCCTGGACTTTTCTTTGTTGGAATATTTTTAATCACAGTTTCGGTTTCATTACTTGTAATTGGTCTGTTCATATTTTCTATATCTTCCTGGTTCAGTCTTGGAAGATTTTACATTTCTAAGAATTTGTCCATTCTTTCCAGGTCCATTTTATTGGCATAGAGTTATTTGTAGTAGTCTCTTATGATGCTTTGTATATCTGTGGTGTCCTTTGTAACTCTCCTTTTTCATTTCAAATTTTATTGATTTGAGGACACTTCTTCTTTTTCTTGGTGAATCTGGCTGAAGGTTTGTCAAATTGGTTATCTTCTCAAATACCAGCTTTTAGTTTTATTGATCTTTGCTGTTGCTTCTTTGTTTCTATTTCATTTATTTCTTCTCTGACTTTATGATTTATTTCCTTCTGCTAACTGGGTTTTGTTTGTCTTCTTTCTCTAGTTCCTTTAGGTGTAAGTATAAATTGTTTATTTGAGATTTTTTCTTGTTTCTTGAGGTGAGATTTTATTGCTATAAACTTCTCTTTTAGAACTGCTTTTGCTGCATCCCATAGGTTTAGCATTGTCTCATTTTCATTATCCGTTGTCTCTAGGTATTTATTGATTTCCTCTTTGATTTCTTCAGTGATCTCCTGTTTATTTAATAACATATTGTTTAGCCTCCATATGTTTGTGTCTTTTGCGTTTTTTTCCTTGTAATTTATTTCTAATCTCATGGCATTGTTGTCTCAAAAGATGCTTGATATGATTTCAATTTTCTTTATTGTACCAAGGCTTGATTTGTGACCCAAGATGTGATATATCCTGGAGAATGTTCCACGTGGACTTGAGGAGAAAGTGTAGTCTGCAATTTTCAGATGGAATGTCCTATAAATATCAGTTAATTCTATCTGGTCTATTGTGTCATTTAAAGCTTGTATTTCCTTATTAATTTTCTGTCTGGATGATCTGTCCATTGGTGTAAGTGAGGTGTTATTGTCTATTTCTTCTTTTATAGCTGTTAACATTTGCCTTATGTATTGAGGTTGGGTGCATATATATTTATAATTGTTATATATCTTCTTGGATTGCTCCCTTGATCATTATGTAGTGTCCTTCTTTGTCTCTTGTAATAGTCTTTATTTTAAAGTCTATTTTGTCTGATATGAGAATTCCTACTCTAGCTTTCTTCTGATTTCCTTTGCTTGGAATATCTTTTTCCACTCCCTCACTTTCACTCTGTATGTGTCCCTAGATCTGAAGTGGGTCTCTTGTAGACAACATATATACAGGTCCTGTTTTTGTATCTATTCAGCCAGTCTATGTCTTTTGGTTGAAGCATTTAATCCATTTACATTTAAGGTAATTATCTATATGTATTTTCCTTTTACCATTTTCTTAATTGTTTTGGATTTGTTTACATAGTTTCTTTTGATCTCTTTTGTTTCCCAATTAGCATTTGTTGTGGAGCTGATTTTTTTTTTTTTTTGAGATACATTTTATTTTATTGAGATAAATTTTAAAAATTTCATTTCATTAGTTTTTTTTTTTTTTTTTTAACATCTTTATTGGGGTATAATTGCTTTACAATGGTGTGTTAGTTTCTGCTTTTAACAAAGTGAATCAGTCATACATAAACATATGTTCCCATATGTCTTCCCTGTTGCGTCTGCCTCCCTCCCACCCTCCCCATCCCACCCCTCCAGGCTGTCACAATGCACCGAGCCAATATCCCTGTGCCATGCGGCTGCTTCCCACTAGCTATCTACCTTACTGCGTTTGTTACTGTGTATATGCCCATGACTCTCTCTCGCCCTGTCACAGCTCACCCTTCCCCCTCCCCATAACCTCAAGTCTGTTCTCTAAGAGGTCTGCGTCTTTATTCCTGCTTTACCCCTAGGTTCTTCATGACATTTTTTTCTTAAATTCCATATATATGTGTTAGCATACGGTATTTGTCTTTTTCTTTCTGACTTACTTCACTCTGTATGACAGACTCTAGGTCTATCCACCTCATTACAAATAGCTCAATTTCAGTTTCTTTTTATGGCTGAGTAATATTCCATTGTATATATGTGCCACATCTTCTTTATCCATTCATCCGATGATGGGCACTTAGGTTGTTTCCATCTCCGGGCTATTGTAAATAGAGCTGCAATGAACATTTTGGATACATGACTCTTTTTGAATTTTGGTTTTCTCAGGGTATATGCCCAGTAGTGGGATTGCTGGGTCATATGGTAGTTCTATTTGTAGTTTTTTAAGGAACCTCCATACTGTTCTCCATAGTGGCTGAACCAATTCACATTCCCACCAGCAGTGCAAGAGGGTTCCCTTTTCTCCACACCCTCTCCAGCATTTATTGTTTCTAGATTTTTTGATGATGGCCATTCTGACTGGTGTGAGATGATATCTCATTGTAGTTTTGATTTGCATTTCTCTAATGATTAATGATGTTGAGCATTCTTTCATGTGTTTGTTGGCAGTCTGTATATCTTCTTTGGAGAAATGTCTATTTAGGTCTTCTGCCCATTTTTGGATTGGGTTGTTTGTTTTCTTGTTATTGAGCTGCATGAGCTGCTTGTAAATTTTGGAGATTAATCCTTTGTCGGTTGCTTCATTTGCAAATATTTTCTCCCATTCTGAGGGTTGTCTTTTGGTCTTGTTTATGGTTTCCTTTGCTGTGCAAAAGCTTTGAAGTTTCATTAGGTCCCATTTGTTTATTTTTGTTTTTATTTCCATTACTCTAGGAGGTGGGTCAGAAAGGATCTTGCTTTGATTTATGTCATAGAGTGTTCTGCCTATGTTTTCCTCTAAGAGTTTGATAGTTTCTGGCCTTACATTTAGGTCTTTAATCCATTTTGAGCCTATTTTTGTGTATGGTGTTAGGGAGTGATCTAATCTCATACTTTTACATGTACCTGTCCAGTTTTCCCAGCACCACTTATTGAAGAGGCTGTCCTTTCTCCATTGTACATTACTGCCACCTTTATCAAAGATAAGGTGTCCATATGTGCATGGGTTTATCTCTGGGCTTTCTATCCTGTTCCATTGATCTATCTTTCTGTTTTTGTGCCAGTACCATACCGTCTTGATGACTGTAGCTTTGTAGTATAGTCTGAAGTCAGGGAGACTGATTCCTCCAGTTCCTTCTTTCGTTCTCAAGATTGCTTTGGCTATTCGGGGTCTTTTGTGTTTCCATACAAATTGTGAAATTTTTTGTTCTAGTTCTGTGAAGAATGCCAGTGGTAGTTTGATAGGGATTGCATTGAATCTATAGATTGCTTTGGGTAGTAGAGTCATTTTCACAATGTTGATTCTTCCAATCCAAGAACATGGTATATCTCTCCATCTATTTATATCATCTTTAATTTCTTTCATCAGTGTCTTATAATTTTCTGTATACAGGTCTTTTGTCTCCTTAGGTAGGTTTATTCCTAGATATTTTATTCTTTTTGTTGCAATGGTAAATGGGAGTGTTTTCTTCATTTCACTTTCAGATTTTTCATCATTAGTATATAGAAATGCCAGAGATTTCTGTGCATTAATTTTGTATCCTGCCACTTTACCAAATTCATTGATTAGCTCTAGTAGTTTTCTGGTAGCATCTTTAGGGTTCTCTATGTATAGGATCATGTCATCTGCAAACAGTGACAGCTTTACTTCTTCTTTTCCAATTTGGATTCCTTTTATTTCCTTTTCTTCTCTGATTGCTGTGGCTAAAACTTCCAAAACAATGTTGAATAAGAGTGGTGAGAGTGGGCAACCTTGTCTTGTTCCTGATCTTAGTGGAAATGCTTTCAGTTTTTCACCATTGAGGATGATGTTTGCTGTGGGCTTGTCATATATGGCCTTTATTATGTTGAGGAAAGTTCCCTCTATGCCTACTTTCTGCAGGGTTTTTATCATAAATGGGTGTTGAATTTTGTCAAAAGCTTTCTCTGCATCTATTGAGATGATCATATGGTTTTTCTCCTTCAATTTGTTAATATGGTTTATCACATTGATAGATTTGCGTATATTGAAGAATCCTTGCATTCCTGGAATAAACCCCACTTGATCATGGTGTATGATCCTTTTAATGTGCTGTTGGATTCTGTTTGCTAGTATTTTGTTGAGGATTTTTGCATCTATGTTCATCAGTGATATTGGCCTGTAGTTTTCTTTCTTTGTGACATCCTTGTCTGGTTTTGGTATCAAGGTGATGGTGGCCTCGTAGAAGGAGTTAGGGAGTGGTCCTCCCTCTGCTATATTTTGGAAGAGTTTGAGAAGGATAGGTGTTAGCTCTTCTCTAAATGTTTGATAGAATTCGCCTGTGAAGCCATCTGGTCCTGGGCTTTTCTTTGTTGGAAGATTTTTAATCACAGTTTCAATTTCAGTGCTTGTGATTGGTCTGTTCATATTTTCTATTTCTTCCTGATTCAGTCTTGGCAGGTTGTGCATTTCTAAGAATTTGTCCATTTCTTCCAGATTGTCCATTTTATTGGCATAGAGTTGCTTGTAGTAATCTCTCATGATCTCTTTTATCTCTGCAGTGTCAGTTGTTACCTCTCCTTTTTCATTTCTAATTCTATTGATTTGAGTCTTCTCCCTTTTTTTCTTGATGAGTCTGGCTAGTGGTTTATCTATTTTGTTTATCTTCTCAAAGAACCAGCTTTTAGTTTTATTGATCTTTGCTATTGTTTCCTTCATTTCTTTTTCATTTATTTCTGATCTGATTTTTATGATTTCTTTCCTTCTGCTAGCTTTGGGGTTTTTTTGTTCTTCTTTCTCTAATTGCTTGAGGTGCAAGGTTAGGTTGTTTATTCGAGATGTTTCCTGCTTCTTAAGGTGGGCTTGTATTGCTATAAACTTCCCCCTTAGAACTGCTTTTGCTGCATCCCACAGGTTTTGGGTCGTTGTGTCTCCATTGTCATTTGTTTCTAGGTATTTTTTGATTTCCTCTTTGATTTCTTCAGTGATCTCTTCATTATTAAGTAGTGTATTGTTTAGCCTCCATGTGTTTGTATTTTTTACAGATCTTTCCCTGTAATTGATATCTAGTCTCATGGCGTTGTGGTCAGAAAAGATACTTGATACAATTTCAATTTTCTTAAATTTACCAAGGCTTGATTTGTGACCTAAGATATGATCTATCCTGGAGAATGTTCCATGAGCACTTGAGAAAAATGTGTATTCTGTTGTTTTTGGATGGAGTGTCCTATAAATATCAATTAAGTCCATCTTGTTTAATGTATCATTTAAAGCTTGTGTTTCCTTATTTATTTTCATTTTGGATGATCTGTCCATGGGTGAAAGTGGGGTGTTTAAGTCCCCTACTATGAATGTGTTACTGTCGATTTCCCCTTTTATGGCTGTTAGTATTTGCCTTATGTATTGTGGTGCTCCTATGTTGGGTGCATAAATATTTACAATTGTTATATCTTCTTCTTGGATCGATCCCTTGATCATTATGTAGTGTCCTTCTTTGTCTCTTTTAATAGTCCTTATTTTAAAGTCTATTTTGTCTGATATGAGAATTGCTACTCCAGCTTTCTTTTGGCTTCCATTTGCATGGAATATCTTTTTCCATCCCCTTACTTTCAGTCTGTATGTGTCTCTAGGTCTGAAGTGGGTCTCTTGTACACAGCATATATAAGGGTCTTGTTTTTGTATCCATTCAGCTAATCTGTGTCTTTTGGTGGGAGCATTTAGTCCATTTACATTTAAGGTAATTATCGATATGTATGTTCCTATTCCCATTTTCTAAATTGTTTTGGGTTCGTTATTATAGGTCTTTTCCTTCTCTTGTGTTTCTTGCCTAGAGAAGATCCTTTAGCATTTGTTGTAAAGCTGGTTTGGTGGTGCTGAACTCTCTCAGCTTTTGCTTGTCTGTAAAGGTTTTAATTTCTCCATCAAATCTGAATGAGATCCTTGCTGGGTAGAGTAGTCTTGGCTGCATGTTTTTCTCCTTCATCACTTTCAGTATGTCCTGCCACTCCCTTCTGGCTTGTAGGGTTTCTGCTGAGAGATCAGCTGTTAACCTTATGGGGATTCCCTTATGTGTTATTTGTTGTTTTTCCCTTGCTGCTTTTAATATGCTTTCTTTGTATTTAATTTTTGACAGTTTGATTAATATGTGTCTTGGCGTATTTCTCTTTGTATTTATCTTGTATGGGACTCTCTGTGCTTCCTGGACTTGATTAACTATTTCCTTTCCCATATTAGGGAAGTTTTCAACTATAATCTCTTCAAATATTTTCTCAGTCCCTTTCTTTTTCTCTTCTTCTTCTGGAACCCCTATAATTCGAATGTTGGTGCGTTTAATGTTGTCCCAGAGGTCTCTGAGACTGTCCTCAGTTCTTTTCATTCTTTTTTCTTTATTCTGCTCTGCAGTAGTTATTTCCACTATTTTATCTTCCAGGTCACTTATCCGTTCTTCTGCCTCAGTTATTCTGCTATTGATCCCATCTAGAGTACTTTTAATTTCATTTATTGTGTTGTTCATCGTTGCTTGTTTCATCTTTAGTTCTTCTAGGTCCTTGTTAACTGATCTTGCATTTTGTCCAATCTATTGTCCATTCTATCTCCAAGATTTTGGATCAACCTTACTATCATTATTCTGAATTCTCTTTCAGGTAGACTGCCTATTTCCTCTTCATTTGTTAGGTCTGGTGCATTTTTATCTTGCTCCTTTATCTGCTGTGTGTTTTTCTGTCTTCTCATTTTGCTTATCTTACTGTGTTTGGGGTCTCCTTTTTGCAGGCTGCAGGTTTGTAGTTCCTCCTGTTTTTGATGTCTGTCTCCAGTGGCTAAGGTTGGTTCAGTGGGTTGTGTAGGCTTCCTGGTGGAGGGGGCTAGTGCCTGTGTTGTGGTGGATGAGGCTGGATCTTGTCTCTCTAGTGGGCAGGTTCACGTCTGGTGGTGTGTTTGGGGGTGTCTGTGGCCTTATTATGGTTTTAGGCAGCCTCTCTGCTAATGGGTGGGGTTGTGTTCCTGTTTTGCTAGTTGTTTGGCATAGGTTTTCCAGCACTGTGGCTTGCTGGTCGTTGAGTGAAGCTGGGTGCTGGTGTTAAGATGGAGGTCTCTGGGAGATTTTCGCCGTTTGATATTATGTGGAGCTGGGAGGTCTCTTGTTGATCAGTGTCCTGAAGTTGGCTGTCCTACCTCAGAGGCAGAGCCCTGCCTCCTGGCTGGAGCACCAAAAGCTTTTCATCCACAGGCTCAGGATAAAAGGGAGAAAAAGTAGAGGGAATTAGTAGAAGTATGAGGAAAGAAAGAAGGAAAGGAGGGTAGGAAGGAAGGAAGAAAGAAAGAAAGAAGCAAAGAAGGAAAGAAGGCAAGAAGGAAAGAAAGGAGGGAGGGAGGGAGGGAGGAAGGAAGGAAGGAGGGAAAGAAGGAAAAAAGAAAGAAAGAAGATACAGTAAAAATAAAATAAAGTATAATAAAGTTATTGAATTAAAAACTTCTTATTTAGAAAAAAAAAAAAAGGGACGGAAAGAACCTTAGGACAAATGTTGGAAGCAGAGCTATACAGACAAAATCTTACACAGAAGCATACACATACACCCTCACTAAAAGAGGTAAATGGGGAAAAATCCTAAATCTTGCTGTCAGAGACCACCTCCTCAATTTGGGATGATTCGTTGTCTAAAGGAGGGAAGGAAGGACGGAAAGAAAGAAAGAAAGAACGAAGGTAAAGTATAATAAGGTTATTAAAATTAATTATTAAGAAAAAAAATTATTAAGAAAAAAAACATGGACGGATAGAACCCTAGGACAAATGGTGGAAGCAAGACTATACAGACAAGATCTCACACAGAAGCATACACATACACATTCACAAAAAGAGGAAAGGGGAAAATATCATAGATCTTGCTCCTAAAGTCCACTTCCTTAATTTGGGATGATTGGTTGTCTATTCAGGTATTCCACAGATGCAGGGTACATCAAGTTGATTGTGGAGCTTTAATCCGCTGCTTCTGAGGCTGCTGGGAGAGATTTCCCTTTCTCTTCTTTGTTCTCACAGCTCCCAGGGCTAAGCTTTGGATTTGGCCCTGCCACTGCGTGTAGATCGCTGGAGGGCGTCTGTTTTTTGCTCAGACAGGATGGGGTTAAAAGAGCCGCTGATTGGGGGCTCTGGCGCACTCAGGCCGGCGGGGACGGAGGGGCACAGAGTGCGGGGCGGGCCTGCGGTGGCAAAGGCCGGCGTGACTTTGCACCAGCCTGAGGCGCGCTGTGCGCTCTCCCGGGGAAGTTGTCCCTGGATCGCGGGAATCCGGCAGTGGCGGGCTGCACAGGCTCCGCGGAGGAGGGGTGTGGAGAGTGACCTGTGCTCGCACACAGGGCCCTCGGTGGCGGCAGCAGCAGCCTTAACGTCTCCCGCCCGCCTCTGGGGTCCGCGCTTTTAGCCGCGGCTTGCGCCCGTCTCTGGATTCCGCGCTTTCAGCCGCGGCTCGCGCCCGTCTCTGGGTTCCGCGCTTTCAGCCGCGGCTCGCGCCCGTCTCTGGGGTCCGCGCTTTCAGCCGTGGCTCGCGCCCGTCTCTGGGGTTCGCGCTATTAGCCGCGGCTCGCGCCCGTCTCTGGAGTTCCTTTAAGCAGCGTTCTTAAACCCCTCTCCTCACGCCCCAGGAAACAAAGAGGGAAGGAAAAGTCTCCTGCCTCTTCTGCAGGTGCAGGCTTTTCCCCGGACTCCCTCCCGGCTAGCTGTGGTGCACTAATCCCTTCAGGCTATGTTCAAGCCGCCAACCCCAGTCCTCTCCCTGCGCTCCGGCCTCAGCTCGCAGCCCCGCCCGCCCCGGCGGGTGAGCAGACAAGCCTCTCGGGCTGGTGAGTGCCGGTCGGCACCGATCCTCTGTGCGGGAATCTCCCCGCTTTGCCCTCCGCACCTGTTGCTGTGCACTCCTCCGCAGCTTCGAAGCTCCCCCCTCCGCCTGCCGCAGTCTCCGCCCGCGAAGGGGCTTCCTAGAGTGTGGAAACTTTTCCTCCTTCACAGCTCCCTCCCACTGGTGCAGGTGCCGTCCCTATTCTTTTGTCTCTGTTTTTTCTTTTGCCCTACCCAGGTACTGGGGAGTTTCTTGCCTTTTGGGAGGTCTGAGGTCTTCTGCCAGCCTTCAGTAGGTGTTCTGTAGGAGTTGTTCCACGTGTAGATGTATTTCTGGTGTATCTGTGGGGAGGAAGGTGATCTCCGCGTCTTACTCTTCCGCCATCTTCCGCCTCATTGTGGAGCTGATTTGATGGTGCTGAATTCCCTTAGATTTTGCTTGTCTGTAACACTTTTGATTTCTCCATCAAATCTGAATGAGATCCTTGCTGGATAGAGTAATCTTTGTTGTAGGTTCTTCCGTTTCATCACTTTAAATATATCACACCACATCTTTCTGCCTTATAGAGTTTCTGCTGAGAAATCCACTGTTGATCTTAAGGGAGTTCCCTTGTATGTTATTAGTCATTTTTCCCTTGTTGCTTTTAATAAATTTCTTTTTAGCTTTAATTTTTGTCAGTTTGATTACTATATATCTCGGCGTGTTTCTTCTTGGGTTTATCCTGCCTGAGACTCTCTGCACTTCCTGTACTTGGGTGGCTATTTTCTTTCCCATGTTAGGGAAGTTTTCTACTATAATCTCTTCAAATATTTTCTAAGGTCCTTTCTCTCTCTCTTCTCCTTCTGGGACCCTTATATTGTGAATGCTGGTGCATTTAATGTCCCAGAGGTCTCTTAGGCTGTCTTCACTTCTTTTCATTCTTTTTTCTTTGTTCTGTTTTGCAGCAGTGAATTCCACCATTCTGTCTTCCAAGTCACTTACCCGTTCTTCTGACTCAGTTATTTGACTATTGATTCCTTCTAGTGTATTTTTCATTTCAGTTATTGTATTGTTCATCTCTGTTTTTTATTCTTTAATGCTTCTAGGTCATTGTTAAACATTTCTTGCATCTTCTCGATCTTTGCCTCCATTCATTTTCTGAGGTCCTGGGTCATCTTCACTATCATTATTCTGAATTATTTTTGTAGAAGATCACCTATCTCCACTTCATGTAGTTGTTTTTCTGGGGTTTTATCTTGTTCCTTCATCTGGGACATAATCCTCTGCCATTTCATTTTATCTAACTTTCTGTTATTGTGGTTTCTGTTCTGCAAGCTGCAGGATTGTAGTTCTTCTTGCTTCTGCTGTCTGCCCTCTGATGGATGAGGCTATCTAAGAGGCTTATGCATACTTCCTGATGGGAGGGACTGGTGGTGGGTAGAGCTGGGTGTTGCTCTGGTGGGCAGAGCTCAGTAAAATTTTAATCCACTTGTCTGATGATGGGTTGGCTGAGTTCCCTCCCTGTTGGTTGTTTGGCCTGAGGTGAACCAGCACTGGAGGCTGGAGGCTCTTTGGTGGGACTAATGGTGTACTCCAGGAGGGCTCATGCCAAGGAGTACCTCCCAGAACTGCTGCTGACATTGTCCTTGTCCCTGTAGTGATACACAGCACCCCCTGGCTCTGTAGGACACCCTCAAACAGTAGCAAGTTGGTCTTGTTCAGTCTTCTATGGTGTCACTGCTCCTTCCCCCTGGGTCCTGATGCACACACTACTTTGTGTATGTCGTCCAAACATGGAGTCTCTGTTTCCCCCAGTCCTGTTGAAGTCCTGAAATCAAATCCCACTAGCCTTCAAAGTCTGCTTATCTGGGAATTCCTCCTCCTGTTATCAGACCCCCATGTTGGGAAGCCTGATGTGGGGCTCAGAACCTTCACTCCAATGGGTGGAGTTCTGTGGTATAATTGTTCTCCTGTTTGTGAGTCACCCAGCCAGTGGTTATGGGATTTGATTTTATTGTGATTGCACCCCTCCTACTGTCTCATTATTGCTTCTCCTTTGTCTTTTCATGTGGGGTATGCTTTTGTTGAGTTCCAGTGTCTTCCTGTCGATGGTTGTTCAGCAGTTATTTGTTATTCTGGTGCTCTCCCAAGAGGAAGTAAGGGTGGTACATTTTGACCACATTTATCCAGCTCTCCCACCCACCACACCTCTGCCTCAGGTAACCACAAATCTGATCTTTTTTTCTATGAATCTGATTTGCTTTTAGATTCCACATAAAAAGAGAGATCATACAGTATTTGTCTTTCTCTGTCTAAGTTATTTCATTTAGCATAATGTCGTCAAGATTCATCTCTGTTGTTGCAGATCCTGACAATTTGAAAACACTAAATATTATGTCTTTTATATATATTTATTATTTACACATATGTATAAATTTTTGGTTTTATAAAAATTTGCATGTAGGAGTTCCTACTATATTTGCTTTACTTATTTCTTGAAACAGAAAAATAGCTTTCTTTGAATTTTAAAATCTTGGCTCTTTCATTGTATTCATGCAATAAAACCAACATGTTAAGTGAGAAAATGAATTACTATTTCTATCACCAATAAGTTATGCAAAATTAGTCAAATTACATATTTCATATTTGTGAAAAGGACTGTTTTAGAAAAAAATATGTTTGTTAATCTCTTTGTATCTCAAGTATTTTGTATAACTTAAGGAATGTTCTAGAACATATCTCAAGGATAATACACAGTAATATATGTAAATCTAGATATACCTCTATCTAGCTATAATTTTATGATTTCACAAGCATTCTTAATCTGATTTATGGATATCCCTGAGTTCCTTTGACCACATGTTAATAAATCTAATCTAGCCACTATTTCTCCCTTTCTGTGAAGAATTGTGCTATGTCAACTTGATTAAGGCTGTGGACTATACATTTTCCAAAATCCCCTTCTCCCTTCTCTGTATTCTTTTGACCTACAGTAAATTTTATTTCCCAGCTTAATTTTACTTTCCATTGCTCTGTCTTCAGCTTGTCTTCCCTATTACTGGCCCTATCAACCAAAAGTGGCTTCCAGCCCACCAAACCAGATCCTTGACACAGAGATATGGTACTTATGCTGAGACAACAAATTCCCTTAGATCTTGCTACATTTTCCCATCCACAGTTTTACTTTGATGGTGTAAGCTGACTGGTTTCTCACATTTACCTGCAACCTCCAATTTAACTACTTGCACTAATTCATCTGTCAGATTAGTTGTTGAATTTTTCTCTGATCCTCCAACTCTCCCTTTCAGCCTTTCATTTCCTATTATAAGCCACTCATTACCACAACACTTGTTATGTTCTGCTTCTTCAAGTAAATACTGACTGATATATTCTAAATATTTCTAGTATTTCTTGATTTTTTTGTCTCTGAAGTTTCCTCATTACTTGTAATTTAATTCATGTAGTGAAGCCTTGATGAGATTTAGTTCAAAAAGATGATTATGTTTCTCTCAGATAAAGTGATTCTATAAAGCTGAAAATGGCATACAGAAGGCAGAGCAGGAAGAAAAAATTCTAATCTTTGATAAAGGAGGCAAGAGTATACAATGGAGAAAAGACAGCCTCTTCAATAAGTGGTACAGGGAAACCTGGACAGCTACATGTAAAAGAATGAAAGTAGAACTCTTCCTAACACCATGCACAAAAATAAAATCCAAATGGATTAAAGACCTAAATGTAAGACCAGACACTATAAAACTCTTAGAGGAGTTTTATAGGAAAAACACTATAGGAAAAACACTTTTTGACATAAACCACAGCAAGATTTTTTTTGACCCACCTCCTAGAATAATGAAAATAAAAATAAACCAATGGGACCTAAATAAACTTAAAAGCTTTTTCACAGCAAAAGAAACCATAAACAAGACAAAAAGACAACCCTCAGAATGTGAGAAAATATTTGCAAACAGAGCAATGGACAAAGGATTAATCTAAAAAATATACAAACAGCTCATGGAGCTCAATATCAATAAAACAAAAAATCCAATCAAAAAATGAGCAGAAGACCTAAATGAGCATCTCTCCAAAGAGGACATATAGATGGCAAAGAGGCTTATGAAAGGATGCTCAACAACACTAATTATTGGAGAAATGTAAATCAAAAGTACAAAAAGGTACCACCTCACACTGGTCAGAATGGCCATCATCAAAAAATCTACAAACAATAAATGCTGGAGAGGGTGTGGAGAAAAGGGAGCCCTCTTGAACTGTTGGTGGGAATGTAAATTGATACAGCTACTGTGGAGAACAATATGAAGGTTCCTTAAAAACTAAAAATAGAATTACCATATGACCCAGCAATCCCACTACTGGACATATACCCTGACAATACCATAATTCAATAGGACACATGTACCTCAATGTTCATTGCAGCACTATTCACAATAGCCAGGACATGAAAACAACCTAAATGTCCAATGACACATGAATGGATAAAGAAGATGTAGTACATATATACAATGTAATATTACTCAGCCATAAAAATGAATGAATTTGGGTCATTTGTAGATATGTGGAAGGACCTCGAGTCTGTCATACAGAGTGACTTAAGTCAGAAAGAGAAAAACAAATATTGTATATTAACTCATATATGTGGAATCTAGAAAAATGTTACAGATGAACTTATTTCCAGGGCAGGAATAGAGGATACTGGCATAGAGGATGAACAGGTGGACACAGTGGGTGAAGGGGAGGGTGTGATGAATTGTGAGATTAGGATTGACATATTGGGAGGGAGGTCCAAGAGGGAGGGTATATATATATATATATATATATATATATATAGCTGATTCACTTCTTTGTACAGCAGAAACTAACACAACATTGTAAAGCAATTATACTCCAATAAAAAAATGACCAGTTTGATATACCATGTTTTGTACCATCTATGAGACAGCCTACCACAGGGCTTAAGAGCAAAGAACACACAATGGGTTCAATCCCTGACATTTTCCCTGCCTAGCAATGTGAACTTGACCAAACTTTGCAAGCTCTTTGACTACCTTATTGAACTATAACACAATGATTATCATAGTATTTACTGCATTATGTTGTTGTGAGCCTTAAATGATTTGTTATATCTAAAGAACTTGGCACACAGTAAGTGAACCACAAACATTAGCTTATATTATTATTACATATATGCAACAACTCTGAAGTCTTGCCTATTTCTCAAAGTGCCAGAGATCTGAGGGAGGATTTCTGCATAGGTTGAAGTAGGACAATTTCATTTAAGGACCAAAATAAGCCTCCATTAAAAGTTCTTTTGAATCCTGGACAAATTTGAGCCTGTGACATTGAGAGGTGATATGGAGGGCCCAAAGTAAACATAAGAGATTGGGTCTGTTTAAGGATTTTACAGGTTTGTTTCTCTTTAATGACAATATTAGGCATAAATATCCACCTTCCTCCCTCAAGCCAAACAAAATATTGTTGAGGTAATAGTATTACTGAGTCCCTTGGCCTCATATCTGATGACATCTAGACTCCATTTCATGGTACAATACTTATTCAAATATTCTGTTTTACCCTAAACACCCCAGTGTTTAAGATACTAATTAAACTTATTGCAGTTCATTCCCTCAGGTATTTCTTCTACTTTCTGTATATAGGAGCTCACTCTTTCTCTCTGTCTGTCCCTATAAAGAGAAATATTTTTATGCAATAGAACACCAAAGACTGTCTTAGAACTTCATATACATGTATGCTTTTTGTGGAAAAAATATGTTGTAAAAGTGCTAATTTAAGCTGTTATAATTTGCCTCAATTTTTTATAAGGATTGTATGAGAAGATAACTGAATGATTGTAAGGACAATTTTAATAAAATCATATTTCATTTTTATGCAGTGCTATTCTCTTTAGAAAATGAGATTGATGCTCCCCTTTCTCTCTGTTCCCATCTTTATTTTATTTACAGGGAGGGGTCCAGAGCAAAGGAATTCACAGAACTGTCTGGAATTCTCTCTTCCATTGATTGAGGTCAAAGTCACTGATGTTGTCACAGCTTCTAGAAGTAGACTCTTAACAGGAGGAACATACATATGGCTGTGTTGAAGAACAAAAGCTCTACCACAAGCAATTTTTTCTTTTTCAACTCAGTACTGGATCCTGACAATTCTCTGTTTACTATGAGAGGGGTGAGGCCTTAATGAAGAATGGCCTTTCAATGCATTTTTATTACTGGTGCTAAGCATTTCCAATTTAGACAAATGGAGTTCTCCAAATGGTTCAGCTCAGATAATTAGAAACCTTACTTGTGAGCAGAACTGAGAGGTTAGGAGGATGAGCTACAGTCCCCATCAGCTGCATCTTCCATCATGAATTGTGCCCAGTTAATGGATATGAATGAATATTTAGGGAATTGGTGAGGACTAGAAGAAATAAACTGGAACTGAATTCCCAGTAAAACACTACATTCTTGACCTTATCATTCATAACATTTTACTTAAAGTTTATGTGAGTTTACTGCACATAGGCTCTTCTAATTTATAAGTCAAATGTGTCTCTGTTTCTTAAGGGAAACTTGAAAGTTATCAGTCTCCTTAGTAAAGAGTTAACCTCTTGTATCAAATGAGAAAGTGAACAAAAGTTCACTGTTTTTAGAATTGTTCACTGATTTTAGAACTCAAAAATTAGTGCACAAAAGTTCACTGTTTTTAGAATTGTTCACTGCTTTTAGAACTCAAAAATTAGTGCACAAAAGTTCACTGTTTTTAGAACTGTTAGTTATACAGAACTGCAGTTATACAGAACTCCTCAGTCACAAGTCATTCTAAGTAACTTTTTCTTCACTTTTTCTTAAGGCTCTTACCACACAGATGCTGGTGTTATCAGCTGATCTATTTTGGGGATAACACATTGAAGTGGTAGTAATTTCTAGTTTCTGTTTTCAAAAGAAATACATTTGATAAGGTATGTGTTAGTCTTTTTATTTCACACATAACTTCTCAATTTAAATATTCTCCCTGTGACCTCTGCACATCCCTGGGCACAATATTTCACAAATACCATAAATGGAGGGAATTTTTTTTCTCTTTATGATATATTAAAAATACAAACTGCATTTGTGAGCATACAAAGAGGCAGAGGCTGTCTGTATGAGAGAAATTAAGTTGTGATAAGATTAGGTACTTTAGAAGGCTCCTCTGGTTTGAAATATTATAGAGAAAAGCCTCTTTTCCAAATGTCACAATTAATGAATGTCTGTGAATAGTGAAAGACTTCACAATACAATGCAAAGTGGAACTAGCAAAGTAACAACATTAAAAAAATTCATGTGACCTATTGCACACTTTGGACTCATCATTTTGTTGCAGTTCTCCTTTCTGCTTAGCTAGACTTTGCATCCCACATTCTCAAATTATGAGCTCCTGAGATCCTGCACCCCACCACTACTTTTCAATTCAGCAAACCCCACTTCATACGTAGCACATTACATTCTGCTGGATACCATAGAGAACATAAATAAATTATGAACCTGTTCTTAAAATATGCACAGTCTTCTAGGAGAGGTAAGAATTAACTGAATGAACCAATTAGAAAAGTGCTAAATATAATAGAATCAAGAAACAATATTCATTGACTATAAATAAAATGACCAACAAAGAATCAAGTCCATGTCATTGTTAGCTGGTAATTTTCAAAGGACTTCTTAAAGTTACTGCACCCAGAATCATAAAAAGAGAGAGCCTATCTGAGTTCATCGTGCATCACAAACTTCAAGTCACATCCTGCATCAAGATCAATCTTATTTTTGCAAAATATACTTGAATCAAGATGAGGGAAGAACCTATCAAAGATGCATACACAATAATGACACAAGGGTTCTGAGCAGGTGCATTTGGAGGCCCTGGTTCTTGTGAGAAAAAGCAGAAAATAAGGTAAGATTGATTTGCACAAAAGTGTTTTCTGTGAACCACTAGTTTAGAACATGTCATATTGAAATCCCCCCTAAAAATTTACTTGCACATTAGCATATTAAAGGGGCTGAGTCCTCGTGTAATTTAAGCTGTTAACTTTTGTTCATCCTATTATTTCCCAAATTTGTTTGACAACAGACCATAATGACACTTATCATACAAATAGTTTTCTATAGGATACACATTAGGAAATGTTGAATTCTATATGCAAAGTAAAATGTAAGAAACCTAGAATGCCAACTTAGATTTGCAATTTTTTGTTTAACAGGCAAAATTATTGAGTAGGAGATTTCACTGATCCAGTTTAGACAGTAAGAAAGATCTTCTAAAGCTACTTCATGCAAATGGAGACAACAATAAAACGTGAGTAACAATATTCATAATAGACAAGATAGACTTTAAAATAAATCTATAAAGAAAGACAAGGAAGGACATTATATAATGATAAAAAAGGTGAGGATACTACACTCATTAACATATATTCATCCAATATAGGAGCATCTAAATACATAAAACAAATGCTAACAGACATAAAGGGAGAAATTGACAGGAATACAATAATGGTAGGAGACTTTAGCACCCCACTGACATCAATGGACTGATCTTACAGAAAGAAAATCGATAAGGCAACATCCTAAATGACACAATGGAGCAATTGGACTTAATTGATATCTATAGGACACTACATTCAAAAAAGTATACATATATGCATTCTTTTCAAGAACACCTGGTACTTGTTCTAGGATAGACCACATACTATGACACAAAACAAGCTTCAACAAATTTAAAAGGATGGAAATTATTTTCTGGCCACAATTGTATGAAACTAGAAATCAACCACAGAAAGGAAAATGAGAAAAATATGATTACATGGAGACAAAAAAAAAAAAAAAGTTACTAAAAAACCAATGCATCAACAAGAAAATCAAAGAGGAAATCAACAAATATCTCAAGACAAATGATAATGAAAACACAACCATACAAAAACTATGGGATTCAGCAAAAGTAGTCCTAAGAGGGAAGTTCAGAGGAATATAAGTCTTCCTCAAAAAGCAGGAAAAATCTTAAATAAACAACCTAACCTACCACCTAAAAAAAATAGAAAAAGAAGAACAAACAATGCCTAAAGTCAGCAGAAGGAAGGCAACAAATAAAGATCACAGAAGAAATAAATACAATAGAAATCAAAGGAAAAATAGAAAATATCAACAAAACCAAGAGCTGATTTTTGAAAGGTAAAACAAAATTGACAAACCTGTAGCCATGTTCCCCAAGAAGAAAAGAAAGAGGACCCAAATTTAAAAAGGAAATAAAAAAAGAAAGAAAGAAATGTAAGAGGAGAAATAACAACAAATACCACAAAAATACCAAAAAATATATAAGAAAATATTATAAAAATTATATGCCAATAAATTAGACAACCTAGAAGAAATGGACTGGTGTAGAAATATACAGCCTGCCAAAACTGAGTCAAGAAGAAACAGATAATTTGAACAGATTGATCACTAGAAGTCAAATAGAATCTGTAATTAACAAAACAAAACAAAACTGCAAACAAAAGTCCAGGACCAGATGGCTTCACTGGGGAATTCTACCAAACATATGAAGAAGAAGTTATACCTATCCTTTTCAAACTATTCTGAAATGTTAAAGAGGAGGGAACACTACCAGAGTCAGTCTATGAAACCACCATCACCCTGATACCAAAACCAGACAGACACTACAAGGAAGGAAATTAGAGGCCAATATCTTTGATGAATGTAGATTCAAAAATCCTCAGAAAATATTAGCAAACCAAATCCAGCAACACCATGATTAAATTGGATTCATTCCAGGGTTATAAGGATGGTTCAACATACACAAATCAATCAATATGATACACCACATCAACAAGAGGAAAGACAAAAACCACATGATCATCTCAATAGATGTAAAAAAAGAATTTGCTAAATTAAGCATTTGCTCTAATTCAACAACCATTTATTATAAAAACTCTCACCAAAGTGAATATAGATGGAATGCATTTTAACATAATTAAAGCTATTTATGACAAATTCAGAGCCAACATAATACTCAATGGTGAAACCATGAAATCTTTCCCTCTAAATTATGGAATAAGACAAGGATGCCCACTCTCATCACTTTTATTCAATATAATATTGGAAATTCTAGCCACAGCAATGAGCAAGGCACAGAAGTAAAAGTTTTCCAGATTGGAAGGGAAGAGGTAAAATTGTCATTATATGCAGATGACATGATTCTCTATGTAGAAAACCCTAAAGACTCCACACAAAATCTATTAGAACTAATAAATGAATTTAGCAAGGTAGCAGAATACAAGATTAATATACAAAAACTGGTTGCATTTCTTTATACTAACATGAAATATCATAAAGAGAAAGTGAAAAAAATCCTGTTTAAAATTGTGTACAAAACAATACCTAGGATTAACCTAACCAAGGAGGTGAAAGTCCTTCATGATGAGAACTATAAAACATTGATAAAGGAAATTGAAGATAATTCAATGACACTGAAAGATATCCCATGCTCTTGGACTGGAATAATTAATATTGCTAAAATGGCCATAAGACCACAAACAATCTACAGATTTAATGCAATCCTTATCAAATTACCCATGATGTTTTTCATTGAACTGAAACAAATGACATAAAACTTATATGGAAAAACATTAAATGGAGAGTTGCCAAAGCAATACTGAGGAAAAAGATCAAAGTTGGAGGCAAAACTCTCCCAGGCTTCAGACAATACTTCAAAGCTACAGTAATCAAAACAGTATAGTATTGGCACAAAAACAGAAAAGGGAGCAGAATAGAGAGGCCAGAATAAACCCAAACACCTACAGTCAATTAATCTTTGACAAAGAAAGCAAGGATATACATTGGAGAAAGATAGTCTTTTCAGCAAGTGGTGTTGGGAAAGCTAAACAGCCTCCTGTAAATCAGGGAAATTAGAATGCTCCCTCACACCATGTACAAAAATAAACTCAAAATGGTTTAAAGACCTAAACATAAGACATGACACCATAAAACTCCCAGAAGAGAACATAGCCAAAACATTCTCTGACATAAATTACAGCAACTTTTCTTAGATCGCTCTCTCAAGGGAAGAGAAATAAAAGCAAAAATAAACAAATGGGACTAATTAAGCTTAGCAGCATTTGCACAGCAAAGAAAACCATAAACAAAAGAAAAAGACAACCTATGGAGGAGGGGACCTTGAAGATGGCGGAAGAGTAAGACGCGGAGATCACCTTCCTCCCCACAGATACACCAGAAATACATCTACACGTGGAACAACTCCTACAGAACACCTACTGAAGGCTGGCAGAAGACCTCAGACCTCCCAAAAGGCAAGAAACTCCCCACGTACCTGGGTAGGGCAAAAGAAAAGAAAAAACAGAGACAAAAGAATAGGGACGGCACCTGCACCAGTGGGAGGGAGCTGTGAAGGAGGAAAAGTTTCCACACACTAGGAAGCCCCTTCGTGGGCGGAGACTGTGGGAGGCGGAGGAGGGAACTTCGGGGCCGCGGAGGAGTGCACAGCAACAGAGGTGCGGAGGACAAAGCAGGAAAATTCCCGCACAGAGGATAGGTGCCGACCGGCACTCACCAGCCCGAGAGGCTTGTCTGCTCACCCGCTGGGGCGGGCAGGGCTGCGAGCTGAGGCTTGGGTTTCGGTTTCGGTTGGAGCGCAGGGAGAGGACTGGGGTTGGCAGCTTGAACATAGCCTGAAGGGGTTAGTGCACCACGGCTAGCCGGGAGGGAGTCCGGGGAAAAGTCTGCACCTGCCGAAGAGGCAAGAGACTTTTTCTTCCCTCTTTGTTTCCTGGTGTGCGAGAAGAGAGGTTTAAGAACACTGCTTTAAAGGAACTCCAGAGACGGGCGCGAGCCGTGGCTAAAAGCACGAACCCCAGAGACGGGTGTGAGCCGCGGCTAAAAGCGTGGACCCCAGAGACGGGCGCAAGCCGCGGCTAAAATCACGGACCCCAGGGACTGGCGGAAGACGCTAAGGCTGCTGTTGCCGCCATCAAGGGGCCTGTGTGCGAGCACAGGTCACTATCCACACCCCTCTTCCGGGGAGACTGTGCAGCCTGCCACTGCCAGGTTCCCGGGATCCAGGGACAACTTCCCCGGGAGAACGCACGGCCCTCAGGCTGGTGCAACGTCACACCGGCCTCTGCCGCCGCAGGCCCGCCCGGCATGCAGTGCCCCTCCCTCCCCCCCGGCCTGAGTGCGCCAGAGCCCCCGAATCAGCGGTTCCTTTAACCCCGTCCTGTCTAAGCAAATAACAGACGCTCTCCAGCGACCTACACGCAGAGGCAGGGCCAAATCCAAAGCTGAGCCCCTGTGAGCTGTGAGAACAAAGAAGAGAAAGGGAAATCTCTCCCAGCAGCCTCAGAAGCAGCGGATTAAAGCTCCACAATCAACTTGATGTACCCTGCATCTGTGGAATACATGAATAGACAACAAGTCAACCCAAATTGAGGAGGTGGGCTTCGAGAACAAGATCTATGATTTTTTTCCCCTTTTCCTCTTTTTGTGAATGTGTATGTGTATGCTTCTGTGTGAGATCTTGTCTGTATAGTTTTGCTTCCACCATTTGTCCTAGGGTTCTATCCGTCCATGATTTTTTTTTAAATTTTTTTTAATAATTAATTTTAATTACTTTATTATACTTTTCTTTCTTTCTCTCTTTCTTTCTTTCTTTCTTTCTTTCTTTCTTTCTTTCTTTCTTTCTTTCTTTCTTTCTTTCTTTCTTTCTTTCCTTCCTTCCTTCCTTCCTTCCCTTCTTTAGACAACGAATCATCCCAAATTGAGGAGGTGGTCTCTGAGAGCAAGATTTATGATTTTTTCCCCTTTACGTCTTTTTGTGAGGGTGTATGTGTATGCTTCTGTGTAAGATTCTGTCTGTATAGCTTTGCTTCCAACATTTGTCCTAAGGTTCTATCCTTCCCCTTTTTTTTCTAAAAAAGTATTTTTTAATTCAATAACTTTATTATACTTTATTTTACTTTACTGTATCTTCTTTCTTTCTGTCTTTTTTCCTTCTTTCTCTCCTTCCTTCCTTCCTCCCTCCCTTCCTCCCTCCTTTCTCTCCTTCTTGCCTTCTTTGCTTCTTTCTTTCTTTCTTTCTTCCTTCCTTCCTTCCTTCCTTCCCTCCATTCTTTCCTTCTTTCTTTCTCTCTTTCTTTCTTTATTTCTTCCTTCCTTCCTTCCTTCCTTGCTTCCATTCTTTTCTTTCTTTCTTTCTTTCTTTCTTTCTTTCTTTCTTTCTTTCTTTCTTTCTTTCTTTCTTTCTTTCTTTCTTTCTTTCTTCATGCTTCTACTAATTCTCTCTACTTTTTCTCCCTTTTATTCTGAGCTGTGTGGATGAAAGGTTCTTGGTGCTCCAGCCAGGAGTCAGGGCTCTGCCTCTGAGGTTGGAGAGGCAACTTCAGGACACTGGTCCACAAGAGACTTCCCAGTTCCATGTAATATCAAATGGCGAAAATCTCCCAGAGACATCCATCTTAACACCAGCACCCAGCTTCACTCAACGACCAGCAAGCTACAGTGCTGGACACCCTATGCCAAACAACTAGCAAAACAGGAACACAACCCCACCCATTAGCAGAGAGGCTGCCTAAAATCATAATAAGGCCACAGACACCCCAAAACACACCACCAGACATGAACCTGCCCACTAGAGAGACAATATGCAGCCTCATCCACCACAGCACAGGCACTAATACCCTCCACCAGGAAGCCTACACAACCCACTGAACAAACCTTAGCCACTGGAGACAGACATCAAAAACAGCGGGAACTACGAACCTGCAGCCTGCAAAAAGGAGACCCCAAATACAGTAAGATAAGCAAAATGAGAAGACAGAAAAACACACAGCAGATAAAGGAGCAAGATAAAAATGCAACAGAACTAAAAAATGAAGAGGAAATAGGCAGTCTACCTGAAAAAGAATTCAGAATAATGATAGTAAGGATGATCCGAAATCTTGGAAATAAAATGGACAAAATGCAAGAAAAATTTAACAAGGACTAGAAGAACTAAAGATGATACAAACAATGATAAACAACACAATAAATGAAATTAAAAGTACTCTAGATGGGATCAACAGCAGAATAACTGAGGCAGAAGAACGGATAAGTGACCTGGAAGATAAAATAGTGGAAATAACTACTGCAGAGCAGAATAAAGAAAAAAGAATGAAAAGAACTAAGGACAGTCTCAGAGACCTCTGGGACAACATTAAACACACCAACATTCGAAGTAGAGGTTCCAGAAGAAGAAGAGAAAAAGAAAGGGACTGAGAAAATATTTGAAGAGATTATAGTTGAAAACTTCCCTAATATGGGAAAGGAAATAGTTAATCAAGTCCAGGAAGCACAGAGAGTCCCATACAGGATAAATCCAAGGAGAAATACGCCAAGACACATATTAATCAAACTGTCAAAAATTAAATACAAAGAAAGCATATTAAAAGCAGCAAGGGAAAAACAACAAATCACACACAAGGGAATCCCCATAAGGTTAACAGCTGATCTCTCAGCAGAAACCCTACAAGCCAGAAGGGAGTGGCAGGGCATACTGAAAGTGATGAAGGAGAAAAACCTGCAGCCAAGACTACTCTACCCAGCAAGGATCTCATTCAGATTTGATGGAGGAATTAAAACCTTTACAGACAAGCAAAAGCTGAGAGAGTTCAGCACCACCAAACCAGCTTTACAACAAATGCTAAAGAAACTTCTCTAGTCAAGAAACACAAGTGAAGGAAAAGACCTATAATAACGAACCCAAAACAATTTTGAAAATGGGAATAGGAACATACATATCGATGGTTACCTTTAATGTAAATGGACTAAATGCTCCCACCAAAAGACACAGATTGACTGAATGGATACAAAACAAGACCCTTATATATGCTGTGTACAAGAGACCCACTTCAGACCTAGAGACACATACAGACTGAAAGTAAGGGGATGGAAAAAGATATTCCATGCAAATGGAAACCAAAAGAAAGCTGGAGTAGCAATTCTCATATCAGACAAAATAGACTTTAAAATAAGGACTATTAGAAGAGACAAAGAAGGACACTACATAATGATAAAGGGGTAGATCCAAGAAGAAGATATAACAATTGTAAATATTTATGCACCCAACATAGGAGCACCTCAATACATAAGGCAAATACTAACAGCCATAAAAGGAGAAATCAACAGTAACACAATCATAGTAGGGGACTTTAACACCCCACTTACATCAATGGACAGATTATCCAAAATGAAAATAAATACGGAAACACAAGCTTTAAATGATACATTAAACAAGATGGACTTAATTGATATTTATGGGACACTCCATCCAAAAACAACAGAATACACATTTTTCTCAAGTGCTTATGGAACATTCTCCAGGATAGATCATATCTTGGGTCACAAATCAAGCCTTGGTAAATTTAAGAAAATTGAAATTGTATCAAGTGTCTTTTCCGACCACAACGCCATGAGACTAGATATCAATTACAGGAAAAGATCTGTAAAAAATACAAACACATGGAGGCTAAACAATACACTACTTAATAATGAAGTGATCACTGAAGAAATCAAAGAGGAAATCAAAAAATACCTAGAAACAAATGACAATGGAGACACAACGACCCAAAACCTATGGGATGCAGCAAAAGCAGTTCTAAGAGGGAAGTTTATAGCAATACAAGCCCACCTTAAGAAGCAGGAAACATCTTGAATAAACAACCTAACCTTGCACCTCAAGCAATTAGAGAAAGAAGAACAAAGAAACCCCAAAGCTAGCAGAAGGAAAGAAATCATAAAAATCAGATCAGAAATAAATGAAAAATAAATGAAGGAAACAATAGCAAAGATCACTAAAACTAAAAGCTGGTTCTTTGAGAAGATAAACAAAATAGATAAACCACTAGCCAGACTCATCAAGAAAAAAAGGGAGAAGACTCAAATCAATAGAATTAGAAATGAAAAAGGAGAGGTAACAACTGACACTGCAGAAATAAAAAAGATCATGAGAGATAACTACAAGCAACTCTATGCCAATAAAATGGACAATCTGGAAGAAATGGACAAATTCTTAGAAATGCACAACCTGCCAAGACTGAATCAGGAAGAAATAGAAAATATGAACAGACCAAACAAAAGCACTGAAATAGAAACTGTGATTAAAAATCTTCCAATGAACAAAAGCCCAGGACCAGATGGCTTCACAGGAGAATTCTATCAAACATTTAGAGAAGAGTTAACACCTATCCTTCTCAAACTCTTACAAAATGTAGCAGAGGGAGGAACATGCCCAAATTCCTTCTACGAGGCCACCATCACCTTGAAACCAAAACCAGACAAGGATGTCACAAAGAAAGAAAACTACAGGCCAATATCACTGATTAACATAGATGCAAAAATGCTCAACAAAATACTAGCAAACAGAATCCAACAGCACATTAAAAGGATCATACACCATGATCAAGTTCGGTTTATTCCAGGAATGTAAGGATTCTTCAATATACGCAAATCTATCAATGTGATAAACCATATTAACAAATTGAAGGAGAAAAACCATATGATCATCTCAATAGATGCAGAGAAAGCTTTTGACAAAATTGAACACCCATGTATGATAAAAACCCTGCAGACAGTAGGCATAGAGTGAACTTTCCTCAAAATAATAAAGGCCATAAATGACAAACCAACAGCCAACATCATCCTCAATGGTGAAAACCTGAAAGCATTTCCACTAAGATCAGGAACAAGACAAGGTTGCCCATTCTCACCACTGTTATTCAACATAGTTTTGGAAGTTTTAGCCACAGCAATCAGAGAAGAAAAGGAAATAAAAGGAATCCAAATTGGAAAAGAAGAAGTACAGCTGTCACTGTTTGCAGATGACATGATACTATACATAGAGAATCCAAAAGATGCTACCAGAAAACTACTAGAGCTAATCACTCAATTTAGTAAAGTAGCAGGATACAAAATTATTGCACAGAAATCTCTGGCATTCCTATATACTAATGATGAAAAATCTGAAAGTGAAATCAAGAAAACAGTCCCATTTACCATTGCAACAAAAAGAATAAAATATCTAGGAATAAACCTACCTAAGGAGACAAAAGACCTGTATGCAGAAAATTATAAGACACTGATGAAAGAAATTAAAGATGATACAAATAGATGGAGAGATATACCATTTTCTTGGATTGGAAGAATCAACACTGTGAAAATGACTCTACTACCCAAAGTAATCTATAGATTCAATGCAATCCCTATCAAACTACCACTGGCATTTTTCACAGAAGTAGAACAAAAAATTTCACAGTTTGTATGGAAACACAAAAGATCCCGAATAGCCAAAGCAATCTTGAGAACGAAAAAAGGAGCTGGAGGAATCAGGCTCCCTGACTTCAGACTATACTACAAAGCTACAGTAATCAAAACAGTATGGTACTGGCACAAAAACCGAAAAATAGATCAATGGAACAGGATAGAAAGCCCAGAGATAAACCCACGCACATATGGACACCTTATCTTTGATAAAGGTGGCAGGAATGTACAGTGAAGAAAGGACAGCCTCTTCAATAAGTGGTGCTGGGAAAACTGGGCAGGTACATGTAAAAGTATGAGATTAGATCACTCCCTAACACCATACACAAAAATAAGCTCAAAATGGATTAAAGACCTAAATGTAAGGCCAGAAACTATCAAACTCTTAGAGGAAAACAATGGCAGAACACTCTGTGACATAAATCACAACAAGATCCTTTCTCACCCACCTCCTAGAGTAATGGAAATAAAAACAAAAATAAACAAATGGTACCTAATGAAACTTCAAAGCTTTTACACAGCAAAGGAAACCATAAACAAGACCAAAAGACAACCCTCAGAATGAGAGAAAATATTTGCAGATGAAGCAACTCACAAAGAATTAATCTCCAAAATTTACAAGCAGCTCATGCAGCTCAATAATAAAAAAACAAACAACCCAATCCAAAAATGGGCAGAAGACCTAAATAGACATTTCTCCAAAGAAGATATACAGACTTCCAACAAACACATGAAAGAATGCTCAACATCATTAATCATTAGAGAAATGCAAATCAAAACTACAATGAGATAACATCTCACACCAGTCAGAATGGCCATCATCAAAAAATCTAGAAACAATAAATCCTGGAGAGGGTGTGGAGAAAAGGGAACACTCTTGCACTGCTGGTGGGAATGTGAATTGGTTCAGCCACTATGGAGAACAGTATGGAGGTTCCTTTAAAAACTACAAATAGAACTACCATATGACCCAGCAATCCCACTACTGGGCATATACCCTGAGAAAACCAAAATTCAAAAAGAGTCATGTACCATAATATTCATTGCAGCTCTATTTACAATAGCCCGGAGATGGAAACAACCTAAGTGCCCATCATCAGATGAATGGATAAAGAAGATGTGGCACATATATACAATGGAATATTACTCAGCAATAAAAGGAAATGAAATTGAGCTATTTGTAATGAGGTGGATAGACCTAGAGTTTGTCATACAGAGTGAAGTAAGTCAGAAAGACAAAGACAAATACCATATGCTAACACATATATATGGAATTTAAGAAGAGAGTAAAATGTCATGAAGAACCTAGGTGTAAGAGAGGAATAAAGGAACAGACCTACTGGACAATGGACTTGAGGATATGGGGAGGGGGAATGATGAGCTGTGACAGGGCGAGAGAGAGTCATGGACATATACACACTAACAAACATAAGGTAGATAGCTAGTGGGAAGCAGCTGCATGGCACAGGGACATTGGCCCGGTGCTTTGTGACCACCTGGAGGTGTGGGATAGGGAGGGTGGGAGGGAGGGAGATGCAAGCAGGAAGAGATATGGGAACATATGTATAACTGATTCACTTTGTTATTAAGCAGAAACTAGCACACCATTGTAAAGCAATTATACTCCAATAAAGATGTTAAAAAAAAAAAAAGACAACCTATGGAATGAGAGAAAATATTTGCAAATGATGCAACTGATGATGCGTTAATGCTCATACAACTCAATATCAAAAAAAACAAGCAACCTAATCAAGAAATGGTCAGAAGACCTAAATAAATATTTCTCTAAAGAAGACATACAGATGGCCAATAGGTACATGAAAAGATGCTCAACATAACTAATTATTAGAGAAATGCAAATCAAAATTACAGTGAGGTACCACTTCACACCATCAGAATGACCATCATCAAAATGTCTACAAACAGTAAATTCTCAAAAGGGAATGTAGAAAAAGGAACATTCCTACACTGTTGGTGGGAATGTAAATTGGTGCAACCACTATGGAAAACAGTATGGCGTTTCCTTTAAAAACGAAAACTAGAGCTACTGTATGATCCAGTAATCCTACTCCTGGGTGTATATCCAGAAATGATGAAAACACTAATTAGAAATGATACATGCACCTCAATGTTCATAATAGCACTAATTACAAGAGCCAAGACATGGAAGCAACCTAAGTGTCCATTGACAGATGAAAGGATAAAGAAGATTTTATATATATACAATGAAACATTACTGATCCATAAAGAAGAATGAAATATTGAAACTTGCTGCAATACGAATAGACCCTATATATTGCCATACTGAGTGCAGTAAGTCAGATAGAGAAAGACAAATATTATATGATATCACTTATATGTGGAATCTAAAAAATAAAACGAATGAAATATTTATAAAACAGACTTAAAGACATAGAAAACAATCTCATGGTTATCAAAGGGGAAAGGGGGGGATAAATTAGAAGTATGAGATTAACAGATATACTCCATTGTTATAATACATAAACAACAAGGATTTCCCACATAGCACAGGGAACTATATTCAATATCTGTAATTACCTATAATGGAAAAGGATCTGAAAAATATACATACATGTGTATAATATATATGTGAATAATGTTGCTGTATACCCGAGAATAACACAGTATTATAAATAAACCATGCTTCAACAAAAAAAAAAAAAAGAGAAAAGAAAGCTCTTCTATGAGATGGACAAAAATCTTGAAATTTTGAGGATCACTAGGGAGATAATTGCAAGAATAACTTTTATTTTTTTGTTTTTTTCTTGGTAAACAGTTGGATTAGGATGGTGGCTTTGAAAAAAGAAAAGAGAAGCACTAGAGTATGTGCAAGATAAATGGTATGAAAACAATAGAAGAAGTAGCAAAGACAAATCACTCAAAAGAAGGAAGAAAACAAAAACAAAAAGCATAAATTCGAACTAATTCACTGGAAGTTTTGTCTTGGCACATACAGTGACAATCTGGTTAGGATAAATGTGGTTAGACAGAGATGGAAAACATATTCAGGCCATCAGAATATGGTGATTCCAAATGATGGGCCATGGTCTATGGTGGTTTTGTTTCCCTGCGTGAATCCCAACAGTTAATGTTATTATTTTACAGGTATAAAAAATAGCATACACAAGGAGGTAAGGTGATTAAAATAAGCTTATAATTTTAAGGAGAAAATCCTCCAATAATGTGGTTGTATACTGTTCTATGAGAATTACCTGAGGTGCATATTAAAAATTAAAATTCATTGTCAGGGACCCAAGAATCTGTCATTTAATTACTATTATTGTTGATTTTTAAGCACAGTGAAGTTGAGAACAGCTGCAGGATCTTCAACGCTAGCATATGTGAAACTCTTCAGTTAACTTCATGTGACAGCTGTGAGAATGTGCTGGACAGACCTCCAAAAACAGAGGGCATAAGTGAGCAATGGTTCCACAGCAACTGAGCTCAGAAATCTGTCCTGCATTTTGAGGCCACTCCTTCCTTGGGCTGCTTGCAACCAATGGCCACCACTGCAGGGGTGCTAAGGAAGACCCTATCTTGGGAGAAATAGGGTTCCTCTGTGGACCAACTTTGCCTCAAGGAACCCCCTACACTTTGCCAAACCTTCCTTAGAAGACCTGGAAGTCTGGTATGCTTCCATCCACCCTTTTCTCTCTCCTTCACTCAGGTCCATTTGCATCAAAGTCTGATGATTCTTCAAGTGTCCTGTCTATTTTCCTCATGCAGAGGAAATAAATATGTATGTCTTACATATTTAATTCCTTCTTGGTATCTACTTCCTGGAAGACCTAAACTATTCCTTTCTTTTCAGTTTGAATAAACTACAATGAACATGGTTTCACTATTTACTAATAACACCTGGTTTATATTTTTGTAATGTGAACAGCTGGATTGCTTTAGAATCCTTGATGTAGCATGTACAGAATAATTCCCTAGTAATAACCATAATACTTATTGACTTCTGAGGGACCAGGCAGTATGCTAAGTACTTTACATTCATTATTATGATCAGCAGTGTGCTGGTAAAGAGGCTTAAAAAAAGGAGCTTTTAAAATAACATTTGCCAATTATTGTGGTGTAAAAACATCCACTGTAGGCAATTTCAAGCTATATTAACCAGATTAAGAACTAACTGGCATAATTCTTTAATATTTAACACTTGGCTCTTGAAAGTTGGTAGAAGCCTGCCTGAACACACAAGATTAGTCTGCTATCATTTTATAATTTTTGATGTAGGTTTTTAATCCCAGTTCTACTGTTGAAGATACTCAGATTAGACAATTTGCCCAAATCACAGGTTTGGGATTTGCACCCAGATCTGACAGCCATTAATCTAAAAACTACCCAGTTTTACCTAGGGCTCTTTTGATTGCAAGTCATAGCTTGTTTAAGCCAGAAAAGAGAAGAGTGGGGGCTTAGTGAAAAATCTCAGGTATGTCTCATTGAGAGCAAGATCAATTTAGATAGGCCTTAGAGACTTACTGAGATCCAGGACATGGGAAGCCATCAGGTTCCCCTCATTGCTTCCTGGCTTCTTTCTGTTCTTGCTCAACATCTGTCAATGAATGAACCAGCATGCTCTGCTTTTGTGGTTCATGTGGCAAGGATAAAGGAGGTCCCAAGCTTATGGACCATGTTTTATGTATAAAATCACCCACAGAGACTTGTTTGCTCTCTATCCTAAGCTCAGAATCCCTAGGAAGAGACTCTGACTGGCCCAGCTTGTGTCATGAGTCCACCATGGTCCAATTGACTGCATTTTGTCTTTTAATAAAAGGAGAATTAAAAGAGGAAAGGCTGTAAACAGGATGGATTCTCCAATTTGGGTCTACAACATTATTTTACATAACAAAGCAAAGATATCATTAAATTATGATGCAGTAATACATATTCATATGTTTATTTAAACAATATAACTTTTTAAAATAAATACTAACACCTAGGCACAATAATCTCCCTGAGTTATTAATTTTTAGTTTATCACTCTCAGATTACTAAGACTGTGTTTACGAGTCTTGACAAAGTCAAAGTTACTATGATCCCTTTTTCTTGGTTAAGCCCAGTTTTGAGGGTGGATGGGGAGTATGCAGGTTTATACTTTTTGAGTCAGCTGTCATATACTTCAAAATCCCCTGATGCATGCATATATTATTACAAATGTATTTAGTTCCATCTTCCATTTATACCGACCTTCATTCTCATGGTAGAAACCTGCTACTTGAAATTTATCAAACAAAACATTAATTGCTCTCCTTATTCACTGCTCAGGAGTGGGAAGGGTAGGAGGATGGTTGACTATAAAACAGGAAATGGGCCACTCTAAGCTGAATTCCTTCTTACCAGGATATTTTCATGTCCTCCATATACCTCGTCTCCTTAGCCAGCCCACATATATAAAATCCTATTTTAAATAAATTGTGTCTTTTCCATAGAAGAAAGGGGGCTTTAATGCATATATAAATAGAGAATAATAAAATGTTAAAACAAAGAGATAATGTGATTTTTGAACACGAGAGATACACATTAATGGAAACCTAAGCTGTGGAGATTTTAAGTATTAATGCATGGAATATCAGCATGTAATGAGATCTGTCAGGATTTTTAAGAATCAGAGTTCAAATGCAAAGAGCAATCTTGTGAAGACTTTTCTTCTTCAGAATATTTCTGTTTAAAGATAAGGGGCTAGTCAAATGTCTTTTGCAAGGTTATTAGAAAAGATAGGAGGCAAGAAATCCTTCCAAAATACCTTACTTTATTTTTTGACCTGATTTTATTATCAATTCCACATAATATCTGCTGATAGCTCAAAATGTGCATATTTCACCAGCTCTAGGCAAAATTATGGAAGCGGGATTCATGAGGCTTTGATGTTTCTCCCCTCTGCTTTCTGGATTCTCATCTACATTCTCTCCCAACAAGTTTCTCACCCCTAACCTAGCTCCTTTTCCCTGTCCAAAACACTTTTTTAACAATTTTAACGATATATTCTCAGCAAAATGCAAACCAGTGTGATCTACTGACCCACATTCATGGATCACCTTGTTACATCTCTCAGGTAAAGATCTTACATGAGAAAATGGGCCTGAAAGAGTAAAGCTAAGCTGTGGAGAAATCAGACTTACTGAAGTGGTCTCTCTCCTGCAGTGCGGGTGCACTTCTGGATCTTTAGCAGGCTCCAAATGTGCTCCAGGATTTCTTTTTTCTTTTTCCTTCTTTCTTTTATTACATTTTTTAAAATGGAGTATAGTTGCTCTACACTGTTGTGTCAGTTTCTGCTGTACAGCAAAGTGAATCAGCCATACATATACTTATGTATATTTTTGGATTTCTTTCCCATTTAGGTCACTACAAAGCACCGAGTAGAGTTCCCTGTGCTGTACAGTAGGTTCTCATTAGTTATCTATTTTATACATAGTAGTGTATATATGTCAGTCCCAATCTCCCAATTCATCCCACCTCACTCCCACCCCTTTTCCCCCTTGGTATCCATATGTTTATTCTCTATATCTGTGTCTCTATTTCTGTTTTGCAAATAAGATCATCTTTACCATTTGACAGCAAATAAGTTTGCAGCTGTTACAGCTCCCATAGAAATTAAAGGCTAGTCTTGGCAATACTCTGCAGTACTTAGCAGCATGTGTGAAATTATTCATGGAAATGCCTCTCATTTTGTGCATTTTATTTATTTATTATTTTTTTAACCATGGTATGAAACTGAATTCTGTCTAGATGTGGTAAAGTGAGTCTCCATATTGCTTTTCAGTGATAGTAAAAAAACTTTCTGTCCACCTAAGGAATAAAAAACATTACAAGTGATATTTGGTACTACATCAAAATACCTGAAGATGTGCTCAATTGGAAATAATTTATGTAATGATTGAAAGTGTTTGCTGACCAAACTATGTTGCAAATTCATAATGAAGAAGTTGGTCAAATGAGTTGGTGGTGACAATATATTTAATTCTTTTAAAATGCAGACTGCATAAAGAAGACTCAGTACTTTAAGATCTTTACTTGATAAATAATGACCAAAACCCCCAAAACCAAAAACCTGGATATGATTGGATTTCAGCCTGCTCCCAACGAGGATGACACCATGTCTATAACAGAAGTTGAAAAGATGGTGGCAAAGAAAGGAAAGGGCCATTTCACTGTGACATTAATGGTTTCAATATTTCAATACAATATATATTTGTTTATCAACATCTATGTGTCAACAACATCCACATAATGTTCAAATGATTAAATAGTACAACTAACATACACAGGCTCTGCTGAAACAATACATTGTAGGGAATTTTGGGCAAACTGTGATGGCTTCTAAAATCATGTCTAAAATAACAAATTCACTTGGACAAAAATAAATAAATAAATAAGATAAGAGACTAGTTCTACAAGATTGTAAATAAGTAGCAAAGCTACAATAATAAAAGCAGCACACTACCAGTCAGGAATAGACTATCACCAATGGGACAGAATTGACAGTTCAGAAGTAGATCCAGAATCATATATAGATTGGGCATATGATAAATCTGGCACTTAAAATCTGTGGGAAAAATTATTTAATAAACATCTTTGTGACAATTAGCCATTTCAGCAGAAAAATAATGCTGAATTCCTACTTGTGTTCTAAGATCAAAATAAACTCCAGAAGTAAAAACAGTTAAGTATAAAAAAATTAGGCCAAAAAGCACTAGATAAAAATAAGGGCAATTCACATTTTTAAAATAATTTTGGAAGGGACAAAATGCTTTTTTATAGAAGAAAACAAATTCCAGAAGGTATAAAGTTTAGAAACATGGCTTCTTTAAAAATATTTTTAAACAAGTGTCTATTTTACAATAAATTAACAATAACATAAAGAGATAAAGGAAGGTTTTGAGTTTCTTTCATTTGATTCCTAATTTGAATGACAAATGCTAACACATGTGATGCTATGGCAAGTTCAAACCATTTGACTACATAAGTGAACACACTGGGTTCTCTCTCCTCTGAATCACACAGTGGAAGCCACTCTTCTCTTTGGGGATGGCCTGATCAAGGAGAGAGACCTGAGAAATGAGCTGAGCTAGTAACTTGGTGTTCCTCACCTGAAATAAGGGCAGTATTACATTGCCTGGATTTGTAGCGTTTAAATAGCCCTGTGTTCTCAGGTCTCCTCTGTGATTTTTTTTTTTTTTTTGTGGTATGCGGACCTCTCATTGTTGTGGCCTCTCCAATTGTGGAGCACAGGCTCCAAATGCACAGGCTCAGTGTCCATGGCTCACGGACCCAGCTTCTCCGTGGCATGTGGGATCTTCCTGAACCGGCACGAACCCATGTCCCCTGCATCGGCAGGTGGACTCTCAACCACTGCTCCACCAGGGAAGCCCCTCAGTGATTTTATTGTTGTTATAAACTTGATATTTTTGGTAAGTTTATTTTCTAGAGCTCTCTCATAGCCCTCTCTGCATGTTTCACACATGCATTTTGTTAACTTATTCTTCTTATCTCAATAGCTTAGCAGTTAATACAAGCAAGCTGTTATAGAAGACTAAAACAAATAAATGTATACTTTATAATTCTCATACCCAATAAGCCACCTTCATAACTGGAGTAGTAATTATACATGTGAGTAGACAAGTAAGATAGGAGGGTCTAGTGAGGAAGCTGATAATTTATTGCCAAATTCTTTATCATATAAAAGGTCAATTTGGGCAATCTCTTTTAACTTCAGTCTGTCTCATATAAATGGATGTAATAATAGTATCTTAAAACTTAATTGGTGAGCTTCAAGATGGCAGAGGAGTAAGATGCAGAGATCACCTTCCTCCCCACAGATACATCAGAAATATATCTACATGTGGAACTGCTCCTATAGAACACCTACTGAATGCTGGCAGAAGACCTCATACTTCCAAAAAGGCAAGAAACTCCACACATACCTGGGTAGGGCAAAAGAAAAAAGAAAAAAAAAACAGAGACAAAGAATAGGGATGGGACCTGCACCAGTGGGAGGGAGCTGTGAAGGAGGAAAGGTTTCCAAACACTAGAAGCTCCTTCACGGGTGGAGACTGCAGGTGGCAGAGGGGGTAAGCTTCAGAGCCATGGAGTAGAGCACAGTCACAAGGGTGTGGAGGGCAAAGTGGTGAGATTTCCACACAGAGGATCAGTACCAACCAGCACTCACCAGACCGAGAGACTTGTCTGCTCACCCACAGGGGCGGGTGGGAGCTGGGAGCTGAGGCTCGGGCTTCGGTCAGATCGCCGGTAGCAGACTGTTGTTGGCGGCATGAACACAGCCTGAAGGGGGCTAGTGCACACAGCTAGCCTGGAGGGAGTCCGGGCAAAGGTCTGGAACTGCCAAAGAGGCAAGAGACTTTTTCTCCCCTCTTTGTTTCCTGGTGTGTGAGGAGAGGAGATTAAGAGCACTGCTTAAAGGAGCTCCAGAGATGGGCATGAGCAGCGGCTATCAGCATGGACACAAGAGATGGGCAGGAGACGCTAAGGCTGCTGCTACAGCCACCAAGAACTCTTCGAGCAAACACAGGCCACTAACCACACCACCCCTCCCGGGAGCTTGTGCAGCCCGCCACTGCCAGGGTCCCATGATCCAGGGACAACTACCCTGGGAGAACACATGGCGTGCCTCAGGCTGGTGCAACGACACGCTGGCCTCTGCCACCGTAGGCTCTCCCTGCATCTGTATCCCTCCCTTCCCCTGGCCTGAGTGAATCAGAGCCCCCAAATCAGCTGCTCCTTTAACCCCGTCCTGTATGATTGAAGAACAGACGCCCTCAGGTGACCTAAATGCAGAGGCGGGTCCAAATTCAAAGCTGAACCCCGGGAGCTGTGCAAATAAAGAAGAGAAAGGGAAATTTCTCCCAGCAGCCTCAGGAGCAGCGGATTAAATCTCCACAATCAACTTGATGTACCCTGCATCTGTGGAATACCTGAATAGACAATGAATCATCCCAAATTGAGGAGGTGGACTTTGGGAGCAATGATATATTAATTTTTCCCCTTTTTGCTCTTTTTGTGAGTGCGTATGTGTATGCTTCTGTGTGTGATTTTGTCTGTATAGCTTTGCTTTCACCATTTGTCCTATGGTTCTGTCCATCCATTGTTCTATTTTTTTTTATTAAATTTTTTTCTCAATTATTATTATTTTTTTTATTTTAATAACTTTATTTTATTTTACTTTATTTTATCCTTTCTTTCTTTCTTTCTTCCTTCCTTCCTTCCTTTCTTCCTCTCTTTCTCTCTTCCTCTCTTCCTCTCTCTCTCTCTCTTTCTTTCTTTCTTTCTTTTTCTTTCTTTCTCTTTCTTTCTTTCTTTCTTTCTTCAATTTTTCTCCCTTATATTCTGAGCCGTGCAGATGAAAGGCTCTCAGTGCTCCATCTAGGAGTCATGGCTCTGAGGTGGGAGAGCCAACTTCAGGACACTCAACCACAAGAGACCTCCCAGCTCCACATAATATCAAATGGGGAAAATCTCCCAGAGATCACCATCTCAATGCCAAAACACAGCTTCACTCAATGACCAACAAGATACAGTGCTGGACACCCTATGCCAAACAACTAGCAAGACAGGAACACAGACCCTTCCATTAGCAGAGAGGCTGACTAAAATCATTATAAGGCCACAGATACCACAAAACACACCACCAGACGTGGTACTGCCCACCAGAAAGACAAGTTCCAGCCTCATGCACCAGAACACAGGCACTAGTCCCCTCCACCAGGAAGCCTACACAAGCCACTAAACCTACACCAACCACTAAACCAAACTTAGCCACTAGGGACAGGTACCAAAAACAACCTTTCAGCCTGCAAAAAGGTGACCCCCAACACAGTAAGTTTAGCAAAATGAGAAGACAGAAATACACACAGAAGATGAAGGAGCATGGTAAAAACCCAACAGATCTAATAAATGAAGAGGAAATAGGCAGTCTACCTGAAAAAGAATTCAGAATAATGATAGTAAAGATGATCCAAAATCTTGGAAATAGAATAGAGCAAATACAAGAAACATTTAACAAAGACCTAGAAGACCAAAAGAGCAAACAAACAATGATGAACAACACAATAAATGAAATAAAAATTTCTAGAAGGGATCAATAGCAGAATAACTGAGGCAGAAGAATGGATAAGTGACGTGGAAGATAAAATAGTGGCAATAACTACTGCAGAGCAGAATAAAGAAAAAACAATGAAAACAACTTAGGACAGTCCCAGAGACCTCTGGGACACTAAACGCACCAACATTTGAATTATAGTGGCCCCAGAAGAAGAAGAGAAAGGAAAGGGACTGAAAAAATATTTGAAGAGATTATAGTGGAAAACTTCCCTTATATGGGAAAGGAAATAGTTAATAAAGTCCAGAAAACACAGAGAGTCCGATAAAGGATAAATCCAAGGAGAAACACAACAAGACACATATTAATCAAGCTATCAAAAATTAAATACAAATAAAACATATTAAAAGCAGCAAGGGAAGAACAACAAAACCACACAAGGGAATCCCCATAATATTAACAGCTAGTCTTTCAGCAGAAACTGAAACCCAGAAGGGAGTGGCAGGACATAATTAAAGTGATGAAGGAGAAAAACCTACAACCAAGATTACTCTACCAAGCAAAGACCTCATTCAGATAGGAAGGAAAAATTAAAACCTTTACAGACAAGCAAAAGCTGAGAGAGTTCAGCACCACCAAACCAGCTTTACAACAAATGCTAAAGGAACTACTCTAGGCAGGAGACAGAAAAAAAATATTCCAAGCAAAAGGAAATCAAAAGAAAGCTGCAGTAGCAATTCTCATATCAGACAAAATAGACTTTAAAATAAAGACTATTAGAAGAGACAAAGAAGGACACTACATAATGATCAAGGGATCGATTCAAGAAGAAAATATAACAATTGTAAATATTTATGCACCTAACATAGGCACACATCAATACATAAGGCAAATATTAACAGCCATAAAAGGGGAAATCTACAGTAACACAATCAGAGTAGGGGACTTTAACACCCCACTTTCACCAATTGACAGATCATCAAAAATGAAAATAAATACGGAAACACAAGCTTTAAATCATACATTAAACAAGATGGACTTAATTAATATTTATAGGACATTCCATCCAAAAGCAACAGAATACACATTCTTCCCAATGGCACATGGAACATTCTTCAGGATAGATCATATCTTGGGTCACAAATCAAGCCTTGGTTAATTTAAGAAAATTGAAACTGTTTCAAGTATCTTTTCTGACCACAATGCTATGAGACTAGATATCAATTACAGGAAAAGATCTGTAAAATATACAAACACATGGAGGCTAAACAATACCCTACTTAATAACCAAGTGATCACTGAAGAAATCAAAGAGGAAATCAAAATATACCTAGAAACAAATGACAATGGAGACACAATGACCCAACACCTATGGGATGCAGCAAAAGCAGTTCTAAGAGGGAACTTTATAGCAATACAATCCTACTTTAAGAAACAGGAAACATCTAGAATAAACAATGTAACCTTGTACCTAAAACAATTAGAGAAAGAAGAACAAAAAAACCCCCAAAGTTAGAAGAAGGAAAGAAATCATAAAGATCAGATCAGAAATAAATGAAAAAGAAATGAAGGAAATGATGGTAAAGATCAATAAAACTAAAAGCTTGTTCTTTGAGAAGATAAATAGAATTGATAAACCATTAGCCAGACTCATCAAGAAAAAAGGGAGAAGACTCAAGTCATAGAGTTAGAAATGAAAAAGGAGAAGTAACAACTGACACTGTAGAAATACAAAAGATCATGAAAGATTACTACAAGCAACTCTATGCCAATAAAATGGACAACCTGGAAGAAATGGACAAATTCTTAGAAATGCAAAACCTGCTGAGACTGAACCAGGAAGAAATAGAAAATATGAACTGCCCAATCTCAAGCACTGAAATTGAAACTGTGATTAAAAATCTTCCAACAAACAAAAGCCCAGGGCCAGGTGTTCTCACAGGCTAATTCTATCAAACATTTAGAGAAGAGCTAACACCTATACTTCTCAAACTCTTCCAAAATATAGCAGAGGGAGGAAGACTCCCAAACTCATCCTATGAGGCCACCGTCACCCTGATACTAAAACCAGACAAAGATGTCACAAATAAAGAAAACTACAGGCCAATATCACTGATGAACATAGATGCAAAAATCCTCAACAAAATACTAGCCAACAGAATCCAACAGCACATTAAAAGGATCATACACCATGATCAACTGGGGTTTATTCCAGGAATGCAAGGATTATTAAATATATGCAAATCAATCAATGTGATACACCACATTAGCAAACTGAAGGATAAAAAACATATGATCATCTCAATGGATGCAGAGAAAGCTTTCGACAAAATTCAACACCAATTTATGATCAATATCGTCCAGAAAGTGGGCATAGAGGGAACTTTCCTCAACATAATAAAGGCCATATATGACAAACCCACAGCCAACATCGTTCTCAATGGTGAAAGACTGAAACCATTTCCACTAAGATCAGGAAGAAGACAAGGTTGCCCACTCTCACCACTATTTTTCAACCTAGTTGTGGAAGATTTAGCCACAGCAATCAGAGAACAAAAAGAAATAAAAAGAATCCAAATTGGCAAAGAAGAATTAAAGCTGTCACTGTTTGCAGATGACATGATACTATACCTAGAGAATCTGAAAGATGCTACCAGGAAACTGCTAGAGCAGTTTCTGCACGTTGGAAATTTAAAAGGTTAGAGTCTTCAGCTGGAAGGAAATGTGACACTTGTATAGAGAGAGAGGCAGTGTGGTGTTTTGAAAAAAGTGTAAGTTTGAAGCAAGTAAAATATCTAGGTTCAACTCTAATCTAAGCCAATTTTAGCTGTAAGACTTGGCATGACTCTGAAACTCATGATGCTGCTCAATAAAATGGAAATAATCATGATCTTAACAAGATTAGAAATCATTTGTGAGAAGTTCTTGGCATGCAATAGGTGTTCAACAAGGGGCAGCCACTATTATACATCCCAGTTCACTCATTTTGTCTGGAAACCCACCCTCTTTTATGACTAGGAAACTTGTTTTCATTTCTCACATCCCAGTGGTAATATCCACTCCCTTTTGAATGCTAGACATGGTCACTCAGAGAGAATCTGATGCTCTGCCTTTGTTTGCTAACATCAATTTTCATCTGCTTGGTAATAGCACCATTACTCAAGTGTGCTTACCTTTCCAATCATCATCATAGCAAGACTGTCAGCTCTTGAGGGCAAAAACCGTCTGATTCATATTTCTATCTACAACTCAGGAGGTCCTAATAAGATTTCTCTGGATTGTATCAATGAATGAGAAACCTGATACCTAGAGGGAAAAAACAGGTTCAAGAGTTACTCAGAGGCGGTAGTAGAAAACCCATCTCTTGTCTTTCAATCTTCTGCTGTATTCACTGTCTGAAACATAATTTCTGGTAAATACCTAAAGGAGAAATTATAGTTGGGAAAGAAAATTAAAATAAACAACATTTAGTGTTTTATTTTCTTGCTGATTATTTTACTTCTGGATTTTAGTTACAAATTTTTGGCAGATGATAAGTATTTTAAAACAGTTGGTGGTCAAATATCAGTTTATTGCTCCAAGGTTGTCACTAGATGTCTGGAGTTCCTACTCTATCAATAAGTACCATGTGCTATATGTTGATGCCACACCATGACAGTGATGTTATATCTAAAATCAAACACTAGCTTAAATCGTGGAATAGTCTGGTGACTGGCTTATATGGCACAAGTGTTTACTCTGAATATATTCCTCAGTTTTAACTGGAATAACAACAGATTACTGAAGTTCTGAGACTCTGGGAAGTACAGCATCATAGAACTAGTTGGAATTTTAAGACCATCTGGACAAATATTGTCATTTTATAAGGAGAAAACTGTTCAATAACTGAAATGTTCAGTAACTGAGATGTTTAATACCTTACCTAAATGCAAATAATGTTAGAAACCATGTAAGATCCAGCTTCCACTGACAGCCATTCACTGAGCCAATTGTTTTACGATCATTATGCATCTTGTTAACTAAAAACCATTATTTTCACTAAAGTTAATCTTTATTACACATAGCATTTAGCTTGACTTTTATAATGACCCTCAAAAGTTGAATAAAATTTAGATTCACAATATAGATAAAAAGAGGAACACTGAGAAAGGCTGAATCTTTAACTCTGTATCAGAGGATGTTACCTATGGAGGCTTATGCATGAAGCCACTTGATTCTTCTTTTCTTAATTGGAGTAAAATTGCTTTAAAATGTTGTGTTAGTTTCTGCTGTACAATAAAGTGGATCAGCTATATGTTACCTATATCCCCTCCATCTTGAACCTTCCTTCCACCCCACCCCAATTCCACCCATCTAGATCATCACATAGCACTGAGCTGAGCTCCCTGTGCTATACAGCAGGTTTTCACTATCTATCTATTTTACACATGATAGTGTATTTATGTCAAACCTAAACTCCCAATTCATCCAACCCTTCCCTTCCCCCCTGTGTCCACATGTCCATTCTCTATGTCTATGTCTCTATTCCTGCCCTACAGATAGGCTCATCTGTACCATTTTTCAGGATTCCACATATATGTGTTAATATACGATATTTGTTTTTCTCTTTCTGGCTTACTTCACTCTGTATGACAGACTCTAGGTCCATCCACATCTCCACAAATGACCCAATTTTGCTCCTTTTTATGGCTGAATAATATTCCATTGTATATATGTACCACATCTTCTTTATCTGTTCATCTGTCATTGGACATTTAGGCTGCTTCCATGTCCTGCCTGTTGTAAATAGTATGGCAATGAACATTGGGGTGCATATGTCCTTTCGAATTATGGTTTTCTCAGGGTATATACCCAGTGGTGAGATTTCTGGGTCATATGGTACTTCTATTTTTGGTTTTTTAAGGAACCTCCATACTGTTCTCCATAGTGGCTGTATCAATTTACATTCCCACTAACAGTGCAAGTGGGTTCCCTTTCCTCCACACCCTCTCCAGCATTTATTGTTTGTAGATTTTTGATGATGGCCATTCTGACCAATGTGAGGTGATACCTCATTGTAGTTTTGATTTGCATTTCTCTAATAATTAGTAATGTTGAGCATCCTTTCATGTGCTTTTGACCATACGTATGTATTCTTAGGTGAAATGTCTATTTAGGTCTTACACACATTTTTTAATTGGGTTGTTGTTTTCTTTTTGATATTGAGCTCCATGAGCTGTTTATGTATTTTTGAGATTAATCCTTTGTGCATTGCTTCATTTGTAAATATTTTCTCCCATTCTGAGGGTTGTCTTTTTGTCTTGTTTATCATTTCCTTTGCTGTGAAAAAGTTTTTAAGTTTAATTTCGTCCAATTTGTGTGTGTGTGTTTTTTTTTTTTTTTTGTATTTTCATTACTCTAAGAGGTGGGTGAAAAAAAATCTTGCTGTGGTTTATGTAAAAGAGTGTTTTCCTCTAAGAGTTTTATAGTGTCCATTCCTTACATTTAAGTATTTAATCCATTTGGAGTTTAATTTTGTGCATGGTGTTAGGGAGTGTTCTAATGTCATTCTTTTACATGTAGCTGCCCAATTTTCCCAGCACCACTTGTTGAACAGGCTTTTTTCCATTGTACGTTCTTGCTTCCTTTGTCATACATCAGGTGACCATAGGTGCGTGGGTTTATCTCTGAGCTTTCTATCTTGCACCATTGATCTATATTTCTGTTTTTGTGTCAGTATCATACTCTCTTGATAACTGTAACTTTGTAGTATAGTTTGAAGTCAGGGAGCCTGATTCCTCCAGCTCGGTTTTTCTTTCCAAAGATTGCTTTGGCTATTAGAGGTATTTTGTGTTTCCATACAAATTGTAAATATTTTTTCTCTAATTCTGTGAAGAATGCCATTGGTAGTTTAATAGGGATTGCATTGAATCTGTAGATTGCTTTGGGTAGTATAGTCATTTTCAAAATATTGATTCTTCCAATCCAAGAACATGGTATATTTCTCATCTGTTTATGTCATCTTTGATTTTTTTCATCAGTGTTTTATACTTTTCTGAGTACAAGTATTTTTCCTCCTTAAGTAGGTTTATTCCTAGGTATTTTATTCCTTTTGTTGCAATGATAAATGGGATTGTTTCCATAATTTCTCTTTCAGGTCATCTGCAAGCAGTGACAGTTTTACTTTTTTCCAATTTGGATTCCTTTTATTTATTTTTTTCTTCTCTGATTGCCATGGCTAGGACTTCCAAAACTATGTTGAATAAGAGTGGCAGGAGTGGACATCTTTGTCTTATTTCTGATCTTAATGAACCTGCTTTCAGTTTTTCACAATTGAGTATGATGTTTGCTATGGGTTTGTCATATATGGCCTTTATTATGTTGAGGTAGATCTCTATATGCCCATTCTCTGGAGAGTTTCTATCATAAATGACTGTTGAATATTGTCAAAAGCTTTTTCTGCATCTACTGAGATTATCATATGGATTTTATTCATTAATTTGTTAATATGGTTTATCACATTGATTGATTTGCCTATATTGAAGAATCCTTGCATACCTTGGATAAATCAACTTGATCATGGTGTATGATTCTTTTAACGTGTTGTTGGATTGTTTCTTAGTATTTTGTTGAGGATATTTGCATCTATGTTCATCAGTGATATTGGTCTGTAATTTTCTTTTTTTGTGATATTGTTGTCTGGTTTTGGTGTCAGGGTGATGGTGGTTTTGTAGAAATATTTTGGAGTGTTCCTCCCTCTGCAATTTTTTGGAAGAGTTTCAGAAGCTTAGGTGTTAGCTTTTCTCTAAATATTTGATAGAATTTTCCTGTGAAGCCATCTGGTCCTGGACTTTTGTTTGTTGTAAGACTTTAAATTACAGTTTCAATTTCACTACTTGTGATATGTCTGTTTATGTTTTCCAGTTCCTCCTGGTTCAGTCTTGGAAAGTTATACCATTCCAAGCATTTTTCCATTTCTTCCTTGTCCATTTTATTGGCATATAGTTGTTTGTAGTATTCTCTAATGATCCTTTTTATTTCTGTGGTGTCAGCTTTGATTTCTCCCTTTTCTTTTCTAATTTTATTGATTTGCATCCTTTTTTTTCTTGATGAGTCTGTCTAAATGTTTATCAATTGTGTTTATCTTCTCTAAGAAACAACTTTTAATTTTATTGATCTTTGCTATTGTTTTCTTCATTTCTATTTTATTTATTTCTCCTCTGATCTTTATGATTTCTACTTACTTTGAGTTTCCTTTGTTCTTCTTTCTCTAGTTGCCTTAGGTGTAAAGCTAGATTGTTTATTTGAGATTTTTCTTGTTTCTTGAGGTGAGATTGAATTGCTTAAACTTCCCTCTTAGAACTGCTTTTGCTGTGTCCCATAGGTTTTGGGTCATTGTGTTTTCATTGTCATTTTTTTCTATGTGTTTTTTAAATTTCTTCTTTGATTTCTGTAGTGATTTGTTTAACACACTCTTTAGCCTTCATGTATTTGTGTTTTTTAAAGTTTTCTTTTTTGTGTAATTGATTTCCAATGTCATAGTGTTGTGGTCAGAAAAGATGTTTGATATGATTTCAAATTTCTTAAATTTTCTGAGACTTGATTTGTGACCCAAGATGTGATCTATAGCAGAGAATGCTCTGTGTGCACTTGAGAGGAAAGTTTATTCTAACACTTTCAGTTGGAATGTCCTATTAATATCAATTAAATCTATCTCATCTATTGTGTCATTTAAAGCTTGCATTTCCTTATTTATTTTTTGTTTGGATGATCTGTCCATTTGTGTAAGTGGAGTGTTAATGTCCCCTACTATTATTCTCTTACTGCCAATTTCTCCTTTTATGGTTTTTAGCATTTGCCATATGTATTGAGATGCTCGTATGTTGGGTGCATAAATATTTATAATGGTTATATCTTCTTCTTGGATCAATCCCTTGATCATTATGTAGTGTCCTTCCTTATCTCTTGTAACAGCCTTCATTTTAAAGTCTATTTGATCTGATACAAGTATTGCTACTCCAGCTTTCTTTTGATATCCATTTGCACGGAATATCTTTTTCCAACCCTTCACTTTCAGTCTGTATGTGTCGCTAGGTCTGAAGTGGGTCTCTTATAGACAGCATATATATACATGTTGTTTTTGTATCCATTCAGCCAGTGTGTATCTTTTGATTGGAGCATTTAATCCATTTATATTCAAGGTTATTATTGATATGTATGTTCCTATTCCCATTTTCTTAATTGCTTTGGGTTTGTTTTGTGGGTCTTTTCCTTCTCTTGTTTTTCATGCTAGAGAAGTTCCTTTAGCATTTGTTGTAAAGTTGGTTTGGTGGTGTTGATTTCTCTTAGCTTTTGCTTGTCTGTGAAGTTTTTGATTTCTCCTAATCTGAATGATGTCCTTGCTGGGTAGAGTAATCTTGTTTGTAGGTTTTGTTCTTTCATCCCTTTAAGTATATCCTTCCACTCCCTTCTGGCCTGCAGAGTTTCTGCTGAAAAATCAGCTGATAACCTTGTAGGGATTCCTTTGAATTTTATTTTTTGCTTATCCCTTGCAGCTTTTAATATTATTCTTTGAATTTAGTTTTTGTTGGTTTGATTAATATGTGTCTTGTTGTGTTTCTCCTGTGGTTTATCCTGTATGGGACTCTCTGCACTTCCTGGGCTTGAGTTGCTATTTCCTTTCCCATATCTCTTTTCAATTATATCTCTTCAAATAATTTCTCAGATCCTTTCTTTTTCTCTTCTTTTTCTGGGACCCCTATAATTCGAATATTGGTACATTTAGTGTTGTCCCAGTGTTCTCTGAGATTGTCAGAATTCTTTTCATTCTTTTTTCTTCATTCTGCTCCTTGACTGTTATTTCCACCATTCTGTCTTCCAGCTCACTTATTTGTTTTTCTGCCTCAGTTATTTTGTTATTGATTCCTTTTTTAGTGTATTTTTCATTTCAGTTACTGTGTTGTTCATCTGTTTCTTTGTTCTTTAGTTCTTCTAGATCTTTGTTAATCATTTCTTGTATTTTCTCATTCTGTGCCTCCATTCTATTTCTGAGATTCTGGATCATCTTTACTATCATTACTCTGAATTCTTTTTCAGGTAGACTGCCCGTTTCCTCTTCATTTGTTTGGTCTTGAAGGTGTCTACCTTGCTCCTTCATCTGTGACATATTTTTTTTTTGATGGGTGGGATTGTGTTCCTTTATTACTTGTTTTTTGGCATGAGGCTTCCAACACTGGAGTTTGTAGGCTGTTGGGTACAGCTGGGTCTTGGTGCTGAGTTGAGGACCTCCGTGGGACCACACTCTGAAGAATATTCCCTTGAGTCTGAGGGTCTCTGTTAGTACAGTGGTTCAGACTCAGAGCTTCCACTATAGGAGCTCTGGCTAAATCCCTGGCTTGTGAGAAAAGATCCCGCATATCATGCAGGGAGGGAAAAAAAGGAAAAAAAAAAAGGAACAGAACAATAACAAAGAGTGAAAAATAAAATAAGATTAGAAAACTAGGAGATATGTTAGAAAGAATAAAAAAAATAAAATTATAGATGAAACAACAACCAGAACCACTATATTAAAAAAGAGGAGAATAAAAACCAGCTGGAAATGGCCTTGGCTGTGGAGGGTGGGGCATAGGCAGGGACAGGGTTTAGGTGGTGGGCAGGGCCTATGCTTAGGACCCACAGGGCCAGAAATGGCCCTGGGTGGGGGATGGGGGTCTTAGGCTCAATGCCACAGGGTGGCCCAGGAGTGCCTCTTGCCTTGGAGGGCAGTGGGCCAGGTCTGAGATCCCAACAGCCTCACTTGGCTTGAGTGGGTGGGGGAAACACTTCTTCCAATCTTCTGATCCAGGAGGGTCCTTCTGCATTAGCTTCTCTTCTTCTTACCCCCTTCCCTCCTTCCTATGCCCCTAGGACCCACGTGGCCTCAGGGGGCCCCAGGAGGCAGAGAACGAAACCCGGAAGCTCAATGGGCTTCCCAGGGCCAAGTGGGTGGGGGAAATGTCTGATGCATTTCCTCTGATCCCCCTGCCCTGGAAGGCACCCCCATCTGTCTCGCCTCCTCTTCCCCCCTCCTCCCTTCCTCCCACACCCCTAGGATCCACAAGGCTGGAGTGGACCCTGGAGATTCAAGGACCAGGTCTGGGAGTCCAACAGGTTTCCTGGGATCTGAGTTGGCAGGGGAAATGCCCTCCGTGCCTCCCCTGACCCTGTGGTTCTGCAAGGCCCTGCCCGCCCACCTTTCCCCCCCGCCCTGCTGCCCTCTTACAACCTAGGACCTCGGAGGTGTCCTCAGAGGATGGAGGACCCACGCTGAGAGTCCTGCAGGTTTTCTGGGGCCTGATTGGATGGCAGAAATGCTAGGAACACTCCCCCCAATCCTCAGGTGTCCTTACAGGCATGGGAATGCCTACTCGCTCCCAGACACCCATCAGGGTCACCAGTCCTGTCTGGTCTCCACTTCTCCTCCCCCCTCACTCCACCTATGTCCTACCTGGTCACTCGGGGTTTCCTCCCATCTCCTTGGGTGTCAACGTCCCCCACCAGCATCTGGTAAGTGCCCTAGTTTTGGGGAGACATGAATTCTGCGTCCTCCCCCTCCAGCATCTTGACTCTGCCCCTCCACATACTTGATTCTTTAAACAGTATTCTTTCACCATATCTCACTTCTATACTTAAACTAACCCAGATGAATAGGGTTTTTGTTGCTATTGTTTAGTGTTTCTATCAATTAATAAACGTCCTTTTTTAAAGAAATTTTAGATTCATAAGAAAATTAAGCAGAAGATACAAAGTTTTTGTGTTTCTTCTTAAATATAACTCCTGTCTCTACACACACACGACCCCTCCACCAGAGTCATACATTTGCTACAATTGATGAGCCTAGAATGACACATCATAATTATCCAAAGTCCTCAGTTTACACCAGGGTTCATTCTTGGTGTTTTACAGTTTATGGGTTTTGACAAATATATAATGACATGTAACCACCTTTGTAGTATCATATAGAATAATTTCATTGCTCTAAAATTCCTCTATGTTAACCAATCATCCCTCTCTCCTCCCTAACCCCTAGCAACTACTGATCTTTTTACTGTCTCCATAGGTTTGCATATTTCAGAATCTAACATAGTTGGAATAATACAGTATGTAGCCTTTCCAAAGTGGTTTCTTTCACTTATTTCTATGCCTTTAAATTTCTTTCATGTTTTCATATCTTGAGAGCTCATTTATTTTTAGTGCTGAATTCCATTTTCTGGGTGTACCACAGTTTATCTATTCACAAACTGAAAGATATACTGGTGTCTTCCAATTTTTGTCAGTTATTAATAAAGCAGCTATAAATATCCATATGCAGGTTTTATGTGGATATAATTTTCAATTCATTTGGATACATACCAAGGAAAATGATTGGTGGATCACATGTTAAGAGTCTGTTTATTTTGGTAAGAAATTATCAAACTGTCTTACAAAGTAACTGCACCATTTTGATCTCCACCAGCAATGAATGCAAGTTCTTGCTCCACAACCTCATCAGCATGTGCTGTTCTCAGTGTTTTACATTTTAGCCATGCTAACGTGTGTAGTGTTATCCCATTTTAAATTGCAATTTCCTAATGACATATAATGTTGAACATCTTTTCATATGCACAATTTCTATTCAAATATTTTCTCTGATGAGATGTCTGTTCAGGTTTTTGCTTATTTTTTAATTGGTTGTTTATTTTCTTAGAGTTGATGAGTTCTTTGTATATTTTAGATAATGCACTTTATCAGATGTATCTTTCCCAAATATTTTCTCTTAATCTATGACATTGTCTATCACAAAGCAGAAGTGTTTAATTTAAATCAAATCCAGCTTATCATTTGTTTCTTTCATGTATCATGTGCCAGTCTTATATCTAAAAGTTCTTTGCCATACCCAAAGTCCTCTATGTTTGTTCCTATGTTATCTTCTAGGAGTTTTATTGTTTTTCATTTTATATTTAGCTCTTCTGATCCATTTTAAGTTAATTTGTGTGAAGGTCTGTGTCTAAGTTCATTTCTTTTGCATGTGCATATCAGTTGTTCCAGCACCATTTGTTGAAAAGACTATCTTTGCTCCATTGTTATGTCTTTGATTCTTTGTCAAAGATGAGCTGACCATATTTATAGGGTCTATTTCTTGGCTATCTATTCTGTTCTTTTGATCTATTTGTCTTTTTTTTTTTTTTTGCCAATATCAACTATCCTGAACTGTTTTTTTATAGTAAGTCAAGTAATGTTAGTTCTCCAATTTTATTCATCTACTTCAATATTGTGTTAGCTATTCTGGGTCTTTTGCCTTTCTGTGTAATCTTTAGATAAGTTCATTGATATCCACAAAGTAACTCACTCAGATTTTGATTGGGATATCATTGAATCTATACATCAAGCTGGAGTAATAAGGTAAAAATAAATTTCTGTAAGAACAACTATCATTTGAGTTTTGGGAAGTAAGCCATATTGATACATGAATATTTTTTAACAATTAGATATACAAAATGTAAATATCTTTAAAAAGAAAGATGTTGGAACAGGGTTCAAGATGGTGGCTTACGAATATCCTGAACTCACCTGCTGGCATGGACACAACAACTATACTACTACATTTGGACTAATTCTCCCTGAAAGGGACCTGAAAACTTGCTAAACAGAGTGTTCACAACAAAGGGGAAAAGGACAGTACCTGGGTGGGTAAGAGAGGCAGAGAGATGGACTTACCATGGGAAAAGAACACACTCCATCCATGGCAACCATCAGATGGGAGGGATTACAAAGGTACAGTTATTTTCCCTGGGAAGCAGGTAATTTAACCTCAACATTGGGCACCCCAACTCTGGGTCCTGTACAGGAGAGATGACACCTACCCAAAAAACACCTGGCTTTGAAAGACAACAAGGAATATATTCAGAAAAACTATAGAGTTTCAGGGAACAAAAATCCCACTTTTAATATACCCATGAGCAGAGTCGACCCAAACAACAGCACAAAACACCAAATTGAAAAGCACATGGACCACAGATGAGTGGGGACTCACTTATTAATCTTGAAACAAGTGCTGGAGAGACGGACCAGTAGGGACAGTCACTGGGTACAGAGACAGTCTGTGTCAAGAATCAGTTTTGCAATTTTACATTACCTTGCTGATATCAGCACCAGCAAGTGCCATTTGGAATTTCATCTGTAGCCTGTTAACACCAGTGGATGTACCCCACTGAGAGCTCTGACCAAACTTGAGCCTCATCCAGTCCTCAGAGCTGACTGGACAATTAACCACACATGCCACCATACACCAGCAGCCATGGTCAGACCCTGCAGCCATTCCAGGGGCCTGCCCTCCTTACTAATGCTCCACAGAAACAGACACAATCCAACCCACCACAATAGAAGGTCACGTGTAACGCATATAGGGAAAATCCCTTGAGCTCCTGGCTTTTGTGGCCAGCTGAGGTTGTGTTTCTGAGATCCACAAGACATCTCCTATATAAGATCACTGTTTCAAAACTGGGAGAGATAGCTGTTATTTAATATATAGAAACAAACACAGAGAATTAGGCAAAATGAGGAGACACAGGAATATGTTCCAATCAAAAGAACAAGACAAAACTTTGGAGGAATAGTTGAAAGAAAGAGAGGTAAACAATCTATCTGATAAAGAGTTTACAATAATGTTAATAAAGATGTTAACCAAACTCAGGAGAATAATGGACAAACACAGTGAGAATATCAAATATATAGGAAATATAAGTACAAAACAGAAGTTATAACTGAACTGAAAAGGGTTCAACAACAGATTAGATGAGGTAGAAAACAAATAAGTGAGCTGGAATACAAAGCAATGGAACTCAAAAAGAGCAGCAAAATGAAAATAAAAATTTAAAAAGTGAAGGTACCTTAAGGTACTTTTGAGACAACATCAAGTGGAATAACATTCAATTTATAGGTGTCCTAGAAGGTGAAGAGAGAAAGTGTCATAAAAAATGTTTGAAGAAATAGTGGATGAAAACATTCCTAATATGGGGAAGGAAACAGATATCCAGGTCCAGGAAGCCCAGATAGTTCTTATTAAGATGAACCCAGAGAGACACACACCAAGACACATTATAATTAAAATGGTAAAAGTTAAAGATAAACAAAGAATCCTAAAAGCAGCAAGAGAAAAACAACTTGAGAAACCCCAAAAGGCTATCAGCCTTTTTCATCAGAAACTTTATGAGTCAGAAGGAAGTGACATGATATATTCAAAGTGCTAAAAGGAAACAATTTCCAACCAAGAATTCTCTAGCCAGCAAGGTTATCATTCAGAGTTGAAGGAGAGATTAAGAGTTTCCCAGATAAACAAAAATTAAAGGAGTTTACCACCACTAAACCAGCCCTACAAGAAATATTAAAGGAAGTTCTTTAAGCTGAAAATAAATGACAATAGTTAATAATAATAAAACATATGAAAGTAAAAATCCCACTGGAAAATGTAAATATATAATAAAGGTAGTAGCCAATCCCTTATAAAGTAAGCGCGAAGGTTAAAAGACAAAAGTAATAAAATTAACTAAAATTACAATACTTACTTAAGATATACATAAAATAAAAAATATAAAATATGTCATCAAATGTATGAAATGAAGGGAGTTTAAAATGAAATCTTCAGAATGTGTTCAAATTTAATTTGCTACCTACTTAAAGAAAACTTCTACTTACATAGAAGGTTATATGTGAACATCATGGTAACCACAATGAAAAAATTTATAGTAAACATACAAAAGAAAATGAGAAAGGAATATAAATATTACACTAAAAAAAAAGTCAACCAAAATGCAAAAAAACAGAGAAAGAAAAGTAAGAAACAGAGAAGAAATACAAAAGCAGACAGAAAGTATTAACAAAATGGCAATAAATACATACCCTATCAATAATTACTTTAAATGTAAATGGACTAAATGCCCCAGTCAAAAGACATAGAGTGGCAGAATGGACAAAAAACAAACCCCACATAAGTGCTGCCTATAAGAGACTCAGTTCAAAAGTAAGGATGCCCACAGTCTAGGTATTTCATGTAAATGGAAATGAAAAGAAAGATGGAGTAGCTATACTCATATCAAACACAATAGACGTTAAAACAAAAACTGCAATAAAAGACAAAGAAGGGAATTGCATAATGATAAATGGGTCAATCCAACAAGAAATATGACTTTTACAAATGCACCCAACATAGGAACACCAAGGTGAATAAAGACATGTTAAGGGATTTAAAGGGATAAATTGAAAACAACACAATAATAGTAGGGAACTTTAAAACCTCACTTATATCAATGGATAGATCATTCAGACAGAAATTTCATAAAGAAACTTTGGATTTAAACACCATGTTAGATCAGATATTTAGAATTAATAGACATATAGAGAACATTCCATCTGAAGGCATCAGAATACACATTCTTTTCAAGTGCTCATGGATCATTCTCCAGTAGAGATCACATGTTAGGTTGTAAAACAAGTCTCAGTAAACTCAAGAAGACTGAAATCATATCATGCATCTTTATCAACTACAATAGTATGAAGCTAGAAATTAATCACAAGAAAAAGCAACAAAAATGTGGAGATTAAATATGTTACTGAAAAAACAATGTGTCACCCAAAAAAATCAGAAGCAAAACAAAAAAAAAAACCTAGAGGAAAATAAAAACAGAAATACAACATACTAAAATCCATGAGACACAGCAAAATTGATTCTGAGAGGGAAGTTTATAGCAAGACAGGCCTACATCAAGAAATAAGAAAAATCCTCCAAAGAAGATTTAACTACATCTAAAGGAGCTAGAAAAGAAGTACAAACAAACCCAAAATTTAGCGGAAGGAAGGAAACAATAAAAATCAAAGCATAAATATATAAAATGGAGACCAAAAAAGTAGTAGAAAAGATCAATAAAACTAAGAGCTAGTTCTTTGAAAAGATAAAATTGACAAGCCTTTAGCTAGACTGACCATGACAAAAGGAGAAAGGACCCAAATAAATAAAATCAGAAATGAAAGGGGAGAAATAACAACTATACCACAGAAATACAAAGATTCTTTTCTTTTCTTTTTTCTTTTGCGGTACATGGGCCTCTCACTGTTGTGGCCTCTCCTGTTGTGGAGCACAGGCTCTGGACATGCAGGCTCAGTGGCCATGGCTCATGGGACTAGTCACTCCGTGGCATGTGGGATCTTCCCAGACTGGGACACGAAGTGGTGTCCCCTGCATCAGCATGCGGACTCTCAACAACTGTGCCACCAGGGAAGCCCCAAAGATTCTTAAGAGATAATTATGAACAATTAAACACCAACAAACTGGACAACAAAATTGGTATAGAGAGAAATACCACAACATATTAAAGGCTATATATGACAAACTCAGAGCTAACAACATATTCAGTGATGAAAAGCTGGATTTTTTTCCTCTAAAGCCAGGAACAAGACAAGGGTGCCCACACTCACCTGTTTTATTCAACATAGTAATAAAAGTCCTGGTTAACCCTGCCATCCTGCATGGGTCACTGCAGCTTCACACCCCCATACCAAGGAGATAATGGCCAGCACATGTTGAGGAAAGAGGCAGAAAACATCCAAACTAAAAATAGCTCCTCAATTTCAGACAAGATGTAGAAGGACTTGAGCTATCTCCATCTCATGAAAACACCAAAATCACAATTAATTGCTGAACAACCATCAATAATAAAGACTGGCACCAACCAAAATAGATATTTTACATCCAAAGACAAATAAGAAGCCACAACAAGATGGTAGGAGGAGTGAATTGTCTATAAAATCAAATCCCATACCCACCAGGTGGGCAACTTACAAAACTGGAAATAATTATATTGCAGAGGTTCTCCCACAGGAGTGAGAGTTCTAAACCCCACGACAGGCTCCCCAGACTGAGGGTCTGGCATCTGGAGCAGGAGCCATGAGAGCATTTGGGTTTGAAGGCCAGCAAGGCTTGAGTGTAGGAGTTCCACAGGACTGCGGGAAACAGAGACTCCACTCTTGGGGAGCTCACACAAGGTTTCATGTGCACTGGAACAAAGCACAAAACAGTGACTCCACAGGAGCCTGGGCTAAAATTACCAGTGGGTCTTTGAGGGTCTCTGGAGGGAACAGGGGTTGGCTCTGGCTCACTGTGGGGGCAAGGGCACTGGTGGTAGAGGCCACAGGGAATAGTGATTGGCATGAGCTCTTCCAGAGGTAGCTATTTTGGCACTGAGACCTGGCCCCACCCAAAGGACTTCAGGATCCAGTGCTGGGACACCACAGACCAAACAACCAGCAGGGTGAGAACTCAGTCCCAGTCATCAACAGAAAGGCTTCCTAAAGTCGTATTGTGCTCACAGAAACATCTAAACACACCCCTTGACATGGCTTACCCACAGGAGGAATAGAAAACAGCTCCACACAAGTCAGCAGGCACTAGTCCTTCCCACCAAGAAGCATGCACAAGTTGCTGGACCAACCTCACCCACCAGGGTCAAGACACCAGAAATAAGAGGAACTACAACTTTGCAGCCTGTGGAAAGGAGACCACAAACACAGAAAATTAGACAAAATGAGATGGCAGAGAAATATGATCCAGACAGAGGAACAAGGAAAAAACGCAGAAGAAGAACTAAGTGAAGTGGACATAGGCAATCTACCTGAAAAAGAATACAGAGGAATGATAGTAAAGATGGTCCAAGATCTCAGAAAAAGAATGGAGCACAGACTGAGAAGGTACAAGAAATGTTTAACAAAGAGCTGGAAGTCTTAAAAAAACAAATAAACAGAGATGAAGAATACAATAACTGAAGTGGAAAATAAACTAGAAGGAATCAATAGCAGAATAAATAGGGCAGAAGAATGAATAAGTGAGCTGGAAGACAGAGTGGTGGAAATCACTGCCACAGAAGAGAATTTAAAAAAAAAAAAATGAATTAAAAGAAATGAGGATAATCTCAGAAATCTCTGTGACAACCTTAAACACACCAACATTCAACTTATAGAGGTCCAAGAAGGAGAAGAAAGAAAGGGCCTGAGAAAAATACTTGAAGAGATCATAGTCTAAAATTTCCCTAACATGGGAAAGGAAACAGTCACTTAAGTCCAGAAAACACAGAGAGTCCCATACAGGATAAAGCCAAGGAGAAACATGATAAGGCACATAATTATCAAATTATCAAAAGTTAAGAACAAAGAGAAAATATTAAAAGCAACAAGGGAGAAGCAACAAATAACATCCAAGTGAAGCCCCATAAGGATAGTAATGATTTTTCAGCAGAAACTCTGCAGGCCAGAAAGGAGTGGCATGATATATTTAAAATGATGAAAGGGAAAAACCTACAATCAAGACTACTAAACCCATAAGGCTCTCGTTCAGATTCAATGGAGAAAACAAAAGCTTTACAGACAAGTAAAAACTAGCAGAATTCAACACTGCCAAACCAGCTTTACCACAAATGTTAAAGGAACCTTGCTAGGCAGAAGGAAAAGGACACAACTAGAAACAAGAAAGCTCACCAGTAAAGGCAAACATGCAGTAAAGGTAGGAAATCAACCACATGCAAATTTGATATCAAAACCAGCAATCATGAGGAGAGTAGAAATGCAGGATATTGTAAATGCATTTGAAATTAAGAGATGAGCAATTTAAAACAATGTATACATGTGTATGTGTGTGTGTATATATATATACACACACACACACACACACACACAGAGTGCTATAGCAAAACCTCATGAGAACCACAAATCAAAAATCAATAATAGATATGTGGGCTTCCCTGGTGGCACAGTGGTTGAGAGCCTGCCTGCCGATGCACGGAACACGGATTTGTGCCCCAGTCTGGGAAGATCCCAGATGCCACGGAGCGGCTAGGCCCGTGAGCCATGGCCACTGAGCCTGTGCGTCTGGAGCCTGTGCTCCACAAAGGGAGAGGCCACAACAGTGAGAGGCCCATGTACTGCAAAAAAAAATAAAATAAATTTAAAAAATAATAGATATGCACACAAAGAAAGAAACAGCAATCTAAACACAACACTAAAAATAGTACTCAAAACACAAGAGAGGGGAACAAAAGAGGAGGGAAGAAAAAAGACCTGAAAAAAAAAAATCCAAAACAATTAACAGAATGGCAATAAGAACAGCCATATCAGTAATTACCTTAAATGTAAATGGATTAAATGTTCTAACCAAAAGACATAGACTGGCTGAATGTATACAAAAGCAAGACTCATATACATGCTGTCTACAATAGACCCACTTCAGATCTAGGAACACATACAGACTGAAAGTGAGGGGATGGAAAAAGTTATTCTATGAAAATGAAAATCAAAAGAAAGCTGGAGTAGCAATTGCCATATCAAATAAAATCAACTTTAAAATAAAGACTGTTACAAGAGAAGAAGAAGAACACTGTCTAATGATCAAGGGATCAATCCAAGAAGATATAACAACTGTAAATATATATGCACCCAACATAAGAGCACCTCAATATTTAAGGCAAGTGCTAATTGCCATAAAAGGAGAAATTGACAATAACACAATAATAGTGGGGGATTTTAACACACCATTTACATCAATGGACAGATAATCCAGACAGAAAATCAATAAGAAAACAACAGGCCTTAAAAGACATATGAGACCAGACAGAATCAATTAATATTTATAGAACATTCCATCCAAAAGCAGCAGAATACAAACTCTTCTCAATAACCTAACCTCACATCTAAAGGAACTAGAGAAAGAAGAATAAAAAACCTATAGTTAGTAGAAGGAGAGAAATTACAAAAATCACACCAGAAATAAATGAAATAGAAACTAAGAAAACCATAGCAAAAATCAATGAAACTGAAAGCTGGTTCTTTGAGAAGGTAAACAAAATTGATAAACTTTTAGCTAGACTCATCAGGAAAAAATGGGAGGGCTCAAATCAATAAAATTAGAAATGAAAAAAGAGAAGTTATAATGGACATCACAGAAATACAAACGATCATGAGACTACTAGAAGCAACTATATGCCAACAAAGTGGACAACTTAACAGAAGGAAGTAGCACTACCAAACCCATTCTATGAGTCCACCTTCACCCTGATACCAAAACCAGACAAAGATACTACAAAAAAGCAAATTACAGTCCAATATCACTGATGAACATAGACTCAAAAATCCTCAACAAAATACTAGCAATCTGAATCCAACAATACATTAAAACAAATCATACACCCTGATCAAGTGGGATTTATTCCAGGGATGCAAAGACTTTTCAATATCCACAAATCTATCAGTGTGGTAACCCACATTAACAAATTGAAGAATAAAAACCACATGATCATCTAATAGAAGCAGAAAAAGGTTTTGACAAAATTCAACACCCAGTTATGAAAAAAACGCTCCAGAAAGTGGTCAAAGAGAGAATATACTTCAACATAACAAAGGCCATCTAGGAAAAACTTACAGCTAACATCATACTCAACACTGAAAAGCTGAAATCATTTCCTCTAAGATCAGGAACAAGACAAGGATGTCCACTCTAACCACTTTTATTCAACAAAGTTTTGGAAGTCCTAGACATGGTAATAAGAGAAGAAAAATAAATAAAAGGAATCCAAATTGGAAATGGAGAAGTAAAATTGTCAGTCTTTGCGGATGACTTGATACTATATATAGAAAATTCTAAAGATGCTACCATAAAACTAGAGCTCATCAAAGAATTTGGTAAAGTTGCAGGATACAAAATTTGCCTTTTTATCTTTCTTGAAATATTAAAACATAATATTTCAAAAAATGTTCCTCTTTTTCCTACATCTTCAATATTAAAATGGCTACACAAAAATCCACCAATTTTGATGTTATTTTTTAAATGCATGCTGATATGACAGCTGTCACAATACAATCTAACAAAATTGTTTTGAATGAAGTTAAAGACAACAAAGTGCTACTAGAACCTTATTACAGAAAACATTGAACAAATTTTTGGCCAACCCAATAGAAGATTCCATCCAAAAGCAACAGAATACAAATTCTTTCAAGTGCACATGTAACATTTCCCATAATAGATTACATGATAGGCCACAAAATAATCCTTGGTAAACTGAGGAAAATTGAAATCATGTGAAGCATATTTTCTGACCACAGTGCTATGAGACCAAAATCAACTACAAGAAAAAACCTGCAAGAAACACAAACATATTTAAGGTTAAACAATAAACAACTAAATAACCAATGAGCCACTGAGGAAATCAAAAAGGAAATAAAAAATACCTGTAGACAAATGAAAATGAATACACAATGATCCACAATCTATAGAACACAGCAAAAGCATTTCTAATATTGATGTTCTTAGTGTTAAAAGCTTAGCTCAGAAAACAAGAAAATTCTCAAGTAAACAACTTAGCCTTAAACCTAAAGGAACTAGAAAAAAAGAGAAAGAAAAAAAACCCCACAGATAGTAGGACAGACATCATAAAGATAAGAGTAGAAATAAATAAAATAAAGACTAAAAAGCAATAGAAAAGATCAATGAAACTAAGACTTAGTTCTTTTACTTGATACCATAAAACTCCTAGAAGAAATCATAGGCAAAACATTCTCTGACATAAATCTTTTCAATGTTTTTTCAGATCAGATTACCAAGGCACTAGAAATAAAAACAAAAATAAACAAATGGGACCTAATCAAACTTACAAATATTTGCACAGCAAAGGAAACCATCAACAAAATGGAAAGACATGAATGGAAGAAATATTTGTGAATGCTGCAACTGACAAGAGCTTATTTCCCAAATATACAAACAGCTCATACAACACAACAGCAAAAAAAACAAACAATCCAATCAAAAAATGGCCAGAAGCCCTAAATAGAGATTTCTTCAAAGAAGACATACAGGTGGCCAACAGGCACATGAAAAGATGCTCAGTATCGCTAATTATTAGAGAAATGCAAATTCAAACTACAATGAGGTACCACCTCACACTGGGAAGAATGGCCATCATTAAAAACTCCACAAATAACAAATGCTGGAGAGGGTGTGGAGAAAAGGGAACCTTTCTACACTCCTGGTGGGAATGTAATTTGGTACAACCACTATGCAGAACAGTATGGAGGTTCCTTAAAAAAATAAAAATGGAACTAGCATTTAATCCAGGAATCCCACTCCTGGGCATATGTCCAGAGAAAACCATAATTTGAAAACTTATGTGCACCCCAATATTCAGAGCAGCACTATTTACATTAGCCAAGATATTGAAGCAACCTAAATATCCATTAACAGAGGAAAGGAAGAAAATGTGTACATATATACAATGGAAAATTACTCAACCATGAAAAAAGAATGAAATGATGACATTTGCGGCAACATGGATGTGACTAGAGATTATCAAACTAAGTGAAGTAAGTCAGAAAGAGAAAGATGAATGCCATATGATATGGCTTACATGTGGAATCTAAAATATGACATAATGAAACTATCTATGAAACAAACAGACTCATGGACATAAGAGGACAGAGTTGTGGTTGCCAAGGGGGAGGGAGCTAGGGGAGGGATGGAGTGGGAGGATGGTGTTAGCTATTACATATAGAATGGAAAAACAACAGGGTCCTACTGTATAACACAGAGAACTATATTTAATATCCTATGATAAGCCATAATGGAAAAGAATATACAAAACCAGTCAGAATGGCCATCATTAAAAACTCCACAAATAACAAATACTGGAGAGAGTGTGGAGAAAAGGGAACCCTCTTGCAGTCATGGTGGGAATGCAAATTGATACAGCCACTATGGAGAACAGTATGAAGGTTCCTTAAAAAACTAAAAATAGAGCTACCATATGATCCAACAATCCTACTACAAGAAAATCATAATTCAAAAAGAGTCATGTACCACAATGTTCATTGCAGCACTATTTACAATAGCTAGGACATGGAAGCAACCTAAGTGTCCATCGACAGATGAATGGATAAAGAAGATGTGGCACATATATACAATGGAATATTACTCTTCCATAAGAAGAAATGAAATTGAGTTATATGTAGTGAGGTGGATGGACCTAGAGACTGTCATACAGAGTGAAGTAAATCAGAAAGAGAAAAACAAATACCATATGCTAACACACACACACACACACACACACACACACACACACATATATATATATATATATATATATATATATATATATGGAATCTAAAAAAAAAAATCATTCTGAAGAACCTAGGGGAAGGACAGGAATAAAGATGCAGAAGTAGTGAATGGACTTGAAGACATGGGGAGGGGGAAGGGTAAGCTGGAACGAAGTGAGAGAGTGGCACTGACATATATACACTACCGAATGTAAAATAGATAGCTAGTGGGAAGCAGCCACATAGCACAGGTAGATCAACTCCGTGCTTTGTGACCACCTAGAGGGATGGGATATGGAGGGTGGGAGGGAGATGCAAGAGGGAAGAGATATGGGCTATATGAATACATATAGCAGATTCATTTTGTTTTACAGCAGCAACTAACACAAAAATGTAAAGCAATTATACCTCAATAAAGTTGTTAAAAAAAGAATTCATATATATGTATAACTGACTCATTTTTATGTACAGCAGAAATTAACACAACATTGTAAGTCAACTATACTTCAATTAAAAGAAAGTTTTTGTTCTTTGCAAAGAGAAACAACTTTGACAAACTTTTGACTAGACTCATCAAGAAAAAAAAAGAGCTGGTCCAAGTCAATAAAATCAGAAATGAAAAAAGAGAAGTTACAACTTACACCACAGAAATGTAAAAGATCATAATAGACTACTGTGAGCAACTATACACCAATTAAAATGGACAACCTAGAAGAAATGGAAAAGTTCTTAGAAATGTACAATCTCCCAAGACTGAACCACAAGAAATACAAAATATTAACAGAAAAATGACCAGCAATGAAGTTGAATCAGTAGTGAAAATTTCTTAACAAACAAATGTCCAGCACCAAATTGTTTCAGAAGGGAATTCTATGAAGCATTTAGAGATGACTTAACACTGATTCTTCCCAAACTATTTCAAATCTTGCAAAAAAAGGAACACTTCCCAACTCATTCTACAACACCAGTGTTATCCTGAAACCAAAACCAATGACCTCACAAAAAAATAAAACTATAGGCCAATATCCCTGATGAGCAGAGATGTAAAAATCCTCAACAACATAATAGCAAACTAAATACAAAAATACATTACAAGGATCATACAGCACAATCAAGTGGGATTTATTCTAATGATGCAAGGATTTTTCAATATCTGCAAATCAATCAATATGATACACCACCTTATCAAATAGAAGATTAAAAACCATACGATCATCTCAATACAAGTATAAAAAGCTTCTGACAAAATTCAACATCCATTTATAATAAAAACTCTCCAGATTTTGGGCATCAAGGGGACATAACTCAACATAATGAAGACAATATATGACAAGCCCACAGCTAATATCATACTCAAAGGCAAAAAGCTGAAAACATTTCCTCTAAGTTGAGGAAGAAGACAAGGATACCCACTCTCATCAATTTTACTAAACATATTATTGGAAGTCCTCACCACAGAAATTAGATAAGAAAAAAGAAATTAAAATAATCCAAGTTTGAAAGAAAAAGAAAAACTGTCACTGTTTAATAGATGACATGATGCTATACATAGAAAATTCTAAAGAAACCACCAGAAAACTACTAGAGTTTATCAATGAATCTGGTAAAGTTGCAGGATACAAAATTAACATACAGGAATCTGTTGCATGTCTATTCACTAATAATGAACCATCAGAAAAAGAATTAAGGAAACAATCCCATTTACTATTGCATCAAAAAGAATAAAATACTTAAGAATATACCTATCTAAGGAGGTAAAAACCTGTACTCAGAAACTATGTTACTGATGAAAGAAAATGAAGATGACACAAACAGAAGGAGGGATATACCATGTTCATGGATTGGAAGAATTAATATTGTTAAAATGACCATACTACCCAAGGCAATCTACAGATTCAATTTAATCCCTACCAAAATAACAAGAGCACTTTTCAGAGAACTAGAACAAATCATTTAAAAATTTGTATGGAAACACAAAAGAAGCCAAACAATCAAAACCATCTTGAGAATGAAGTATAAGAGCTGGAAGAAACACACGCCTTGACTGCCAACTATATTGCAAAGCTTCAGTAATCAAAATAATATGATACTGGCACAAAAACAGACACTTGGGTGTCAAAATAGAACAGAATAGAGAGCCAAGAGATAAAAGCATGCACTTATGAGCAATTAATCTATTACAAAGTAAGTAAGAATATACAGTGGAGGAAATCAGTGTCCTCAATAAGTGGTTCTGGGAAAGCTGAACAGCCACAAGTAAAAGAATGAAATTAGAACATTTTTTCACACCATATGCAAAACTAAACTCAAAATGGATTAAAAACCTAAATGTGAGACTGGAAATCAAAAACTTCCTAGAAGAAAACATAGGTAGAATACTCTGACATAATTTGTAGCAATAATTTTTGGATCTGTCTCTTAAAGCAAAGGAAATAAAAGCAAAAATAAACAAATGGGACCTAATAAAATTTAAATGCTTTTGAACAGCAAAGATAACCATCCATAAAATTTAACGACAACCTACTGAATGGGAGAAATTATTTGCAAATGATATGACCAATAAAGGATTAATAACCAAAAATGCATAAAAATGTCAGAAAACTCAACATCAAAACAAACAAACAACCCAATTAAAAAATGTGCAGAAGACCTGAATAGACATTTTCCTGAAGAAGGCATGCAGATCTCCAACAGGCACATGAAAAGACATTCAACATTGTTAATTATCAGAGAAATGCAGATCAAAACCACAATGAATTATCAACTCACACCTGTCAGAATGGTTACCATCAAACAGTACACAAATAATAAATGTTAGTGAGTTTGTAATGAAAAGGGAAACCTCATATACTCATTGGGAATGTAAATTGGTGCACTGTGGAAAACAATATGGAGGTTTCTCCCAAAGCTAAAAATAGAGGTACCATATAACCCAGCAATTCCACTCTTGGACATATATCTGAAAAAAATAAAAACACCTAATTCAAAAAGATACAGGCACTCCAATGTTTATAGCAGCATTATTTTCAGCTACCAAGATATAAATGCAACCTAACTGTCCATTAACAGATGGGTGGTTAAAGAGAGTGTGGTGTATATAGTCAATGGAATATCACTCAGCCATAAAAAAGAATGAAATTTTATCATTTGCAGCAACATGGATGGACTGGGAGGGCATTATGCTAAGTGAAATTTGTCAGAGAGAGAAAAACCAGTATGTATCACTTATACATGGAATTTAGAATGTAAAACTAATGAATATAACAAAAATGAAATAGTCTCACAGATATAGAGAACAAACTAGTGGTTACCTGTGGGGAAAGGGAATGGGGGAGGCCAAGAAGGGAGTAGGGTATTAAGAGGTACAAACTACTATTATAAGTAAGCTACAAGCATATATTGTACAACACAGGGAATATATCTAATATTGTATAATAATTATAAATGGAATATAACCTTTAAAAATTGTGAATCACTATATTACACACCTGTAACTTACATAATATTGTACATCAATTATACCTCGATAAAAATAAATATTTTTTAAAAAGAAAACAAAGTGTGTATACTACAAAAAATAGAAAAGAAACAATGAGTACAGTGAATTAGTAACATAGGGATAAAATTAGAACAATCTATAAAAAGAAAAATGGGGAAGTAAACATGAAACATTAAACTGAATACAAGTGGTGGGGGAGGCACTGGCTGAATACTCTGGTGTAACTCAACAGATCTGAGGCAAACAATTATGCACTAGTATGAATCAGGGATAGTAGCAGTAATCATGTTGTCACCACAGTGCCTCATGTCTTACAATTATTTGATGATTTTGCATATAAAATTTGTTATTCTCATACTGTTTTCAGCATGCAACAAGCAGTCAATATTACCAGAGTTGATATTGTAGATAATCTTTGGATCTAATCATAAAGAATAATCCTGTTATGTTGCATACTTGCTTGGGGATTGGTTTCCACAGAAGATAACCAAATTATTCTACATACTTTGCATCCAAAGGAAATATCTCTGATACATCGAAAAAAGGTTGGTGTGTGCTTGGTGGAAGACTGTTCAGTAAAAGAGGAGCAGGCAATTAAAAATTTAAGGTCCAATTTCCAAATATTCTTTGAAAAAATGATCTTTAAGCCTGTACAAATAAAATGTACTATTAGTATTACTCTGGGGGTCATGAAGATAACAATTAGTAATAACTTCAAAATAGAACTGGGCTTGATCCTATCCTCTATTTTGAATCTTTTTTTGTTGTGTCAGTAAACATTTTGTATCACTGTGTTTCTCCAATTGCAAAACAAATCAATACTACATGAAACTTTCAAACCACTTAAATATTTCTTACATCAACTTCTATTGAACGGTGGTAAAACTTCCATATAAACAATTTTTTGGACTTGCTTTTTGTGGATATAAGAATCTAAAGGAGAATCAAAAGTTAAATTCAAAAGTCTGAGAGGTAAGAAAAATACAGCTCAGGAGTATTAACAGAAATCAATTCAACAGATAATTTCACCTTCTCTCCATTTGACATTTTCATTGTTATGTGAAGGACTGAAAAGATGGGATTATTTAATTCAATATAATTCAAAAAGTATTTACTTAATGAGTACCTACCTTGCACCTGGTACTCTTTTAGACATGTGAGATGCAGAGATGAGTAAGAAATAATCCTTGTGTTCAAAAAGCTTATAGTTTATTTGCAATAAATGCATGAATATGGTAATTGTTATGATATAGTTGAAAAAATCTGTAACCATATTAAGCATGTTAAGTGGCATTAGAGAAGGAAAATCAAATATTAATTAATTTTAAAGAAGGGCAATTAAATTTAGTGAGGTAATAATTCGATGGAAGAGATTATGAAGACAAAGATTAGGGGTAGGTGGGATAGTTATATTTTACTTCAAATTTACAGCTTGCTGGAGAGTAAAGATCATTAGGAGACAAATAAGACAGGCAGGATGAAGATTTTGCATGCTTAAGCAGAGGCTATTGGTACCCTGCCAATTTCCCCCTGGCAATTACCTCTATAAACCTATACTGGGTACTGAGATTACCTGTGATTCTACACCTGAAGTATTTAGTTCTGACCAACAAAAACAGGAAGGACAAGCCAGAAGTGCCAGAGAGTTAGGGTCCTTGATGCAACTCTTAGCCAGTGATGGACTAAGAGTGAGAAGTCTCCCAATGGCAGAGCTTTGAGCAGTACAACTAGCTATCAACACGGTGGAGAAAGGCAAATATCCTGGACCAAGATATTGACAAACCTCTATCTACTGGCTTCCCTAATTATTTAAGGTCTTAGAAGGAGCAAGCTTAGAGGACTGAAGACAAAGAGATCTGGCAAAGAAGCTCGTGATGGACATAGAGGAGTGGATGTGAAGTGTGTAAATCTTTATTTCTCATGTAATGCCCATCAAAAAACATCCAGTGCACAGAAGACATTGAACAATTACTTGAACAAGATGACTGGTCTGGTGGAGTTCAGCCAGTCTCTGTTTTTGCCACCTCAGTTATTTAACTATTAGTTTTGTAAACATAGTGACCATGGTGATACAGATGCAGGTTAGGCATGGTCCAATATCACAGGCTCCAACAAATGATGAAGTAGCTATTGACACTGCTAAATGTCCAAGTTGTTATCAACATAAACCCACAATGCGCTTTTGATATTGTACCATTGTCTAGGAGATCTACAAGTGGCAAGTTGATTATTTTTGTCATTTCCACTTTGGAAGGTGGCACTCTTTCCAATGATTTGTCCTCATTGAAAAGACATATCAATGGAATTGAATTCATAGAGACTACCAGTGGTACCTTGGCTTGAGTTCTCACAGAATACCTGAATTATTATTGTAGGATCTCACATAACATGCTTCAGACCCACTTTACAGTAAAGGAAAAAGATAATAATTAATATTCATGAAATCCACTAGCTATATACCAGACTACCCAGAAGTTTCCAACTTGATAAAATGTTGGAATGGACTTGAAGGCACAATTTAAGTGACATTTTGGTGATCAAGTTCTGTGTAATTGGGACAAAATATGGTGATCTTACCTGATAGTTGGAAACCATGGGTGAAGGAACCAAGCAGAAGAGCTAGGACTTTCATCTCTTGTCATCATTCTCAGTGAACTACTTGGAAATCTGTGCTTCTCATCCTCATAATTTTAGGCTTCCTTGGACTAGAATTTCTAGTTCATATATGAGGGAACATACACATTAAACTGAAACTATGACTACTGTTTGTTTATTTTAGATTCTTTAACCTAATAGCCAAGGAAATCAGTTAATACTGACAAGATTAATTGACCCTGTGTGATGGTTAGTTTTATATGTCAACTTAGCTGGGCCACAAGTTGCCCAGATTGGTCAAACATTATTGTGGATATGTCTATGAGGACATTTTTGCATGACATTAATATTTGAATCAGTAGACTAAAAAAAGCAGAATGTCCTCTCAAATGTGTGTAAGCCTCATCTAATCAGTTGAAGACCTGAAGATAACAGAAAGGCTGAACTTCCCACAAATAAGAAGGAACTCCTCCTGCTTGATTCCTTGAGATGATCTTTTCCTGCCTTTGGACTTGAACTGAAGCATTGACCCTTCCAGGGTCTTGAGCCTGCTAGCTTTCAGACTGGAAATTATACCATCAACTCTTCTGATTCTCAGGCCTTCAGACTTGGACTAGAACTACACCATTGGCTTTCCTGGGTCTCCAGCTTGCTGACTGCAGATCTCCTTTAGGCTCCAATTCTCTGGATAAACTCTAATATACCCTGATTATTATGAGGCAAATGACAAAATGTGACTGGGTCTCAAAGGTTTACAGGAACTTATCTTATTGCTTCCATGGCCTGTGTTAAACTTGACTGAAAGCCATTTATTCCAAAACAAGTTCTGGCTCAGTGTATTGAGAATCCTGTTATTTTAAGGCATTAGTTTTTGTTTATCTAGAGATTGTGACTGGACAGTCTCTTGAAAAGTCAATTATAAGACAGAGTGGGAGTAATGTGCAATACTAGTAGGTCTTTTAAGGAGTAACCTGCAGCAAATGCTATTCATGACCTGCCCACATCCCTTCAACACTTAAACTCTATATGCTTAATGTTGCTTACTACAGCTCTCTGTGAGATATTTTTCTTTTGGCCAAGAAAATCTTTTTCTTCTCAACCCCTGTAGTTTTGGTAAAAGAGTCTGTCCTGGTAACCCTCAATGCACTTCCCAAGAACAAGATTAAAATCATACACAGGGGGGTGTTTTATTCCTCCAACAGAAAGACTAATCTAGGGATAGATCCAACATATAAACTAAGCCAGATTCTTCCCAAATGTGTGATACATAGGCCCTAGAAGGGAGGAAATAGAGAGATGAGAGAAAGAAAGTGAGAGGTGGAACTGAGCTTGATAACCCACTTTGATCATTTGAAATTAGTTTTATACAGAAAATAATAACATGCATATCCTAATTTATTTTAGTTCTGTTTGTCAGTTATAACTGGAAAAAATATCATGGTTAATATAAAAAGTGAGACATGGTAGATTGACTGAGTAGACAATCTTCATGGCCCAACGGAGTAGTCTATGCTTTAACTGTTATTAATTGAGGAAACAGAAAGTAAGAAAGGTTCAAGTGACTTAAAGCTGCTTAGTTTTGGGCTTCCCTGGTGGCACAGTGGTTGAGAGTCCGCCTGCCGGTGCAGGGGACACGGGTTCCTGCCCCGGTCCGGGAAGATCCCACGTGCCGCGGAGCGGCTGGGCCCGTGAGCCATGGCCGCTGAGCCTGCGCGTCCGAGCCTGTGCTCCACAACGGGAGAGGCCACAGCAGTGAGAGGCCCACGTATCACACACACACACACACACACACACACACACACACACACACAAAAAGCTGCTTAGTTTTTATTTTTCTTTATCTTTTGTCTAAATTTTCTTAACTTTTATTGTAATGTAGATTCTCAGAGTTACATTTATCATATACCTCAGTTCATCTCACACTATCATTCTTTCCAAATCTAATGACATATTTCCTCTTCATCTTTAATTTTTCTTTCCAAGACAGGTACTAATTTTAATGTATTGATATATTTCCCAATAAAAAACAAATGAAATAATTTATTTTTAGATATATATGAAATTATTATTTTATTTATATATGACTAGTTTACTTACATGATTATATAAGAGGTATGTTGTATTATAAATCTTCTTTCTTTTTTTAATCCACCCAACAGTTACAAAGGATATCTGTATTGTCATACGTAAATCTAGTTCAAATCTTCTCAGTACTGAAGCGTATTCCATAATCCAGTCTCCTATTGATGCTTCCAAGTTCTTACCAATGGAACAAATACCAGAAAGCACAACTTTGCACATGCTGTCTTATGAACCTGATAGAGACGTCTCTGATATATAACCTGAAGTATAACTGCTGAATTATAAGTTATACACATATTTATGTCACTTAAGTACTATATGATTGATATATAAAGTGATTAGAACTATTTTACAGTCTTCCTGTGACTGTAAATCTTGGTCAGCATTTGATGCTCCCTAATTCTACATATTCTAATCTAATGGTACTTCATTGCTGTAGTTTGTTTTTCTCTGGTGGCTAGTGAGATTGAATATCTCTTCATGTACTCTCTAGTCATTTCTGAATCTCTTTTTGTGAATTTCTCAAACATTGACTTCCATCTTTTTCTATTCTTTTCTTTTGTCTATCCCTTGTTGAAGGAGTGGACCTCTTTATAAATTCTAGATATTATATTTTAGGCAACTTCAAATGTTGCAAATACCTTTATCGACTGAACTGTTTAATATCTTTGTGGTATCCTTTGTTGAAGACAATTTCTTTATTTTAATAAAAATACTATCAAATTTACTGCTACTATTTGTACTTTTCAGATCTTGTTTAAGGTGTAATTTCCCAACCAAGTTCACAAGAATATTGTTCTAGAATTTCTTCATTAATTTTATAGCTTTATCTTTTACAATTGGGCTTTAATCCATCCAGAGTTTATTATTGTATACAGTGTGACTTGGATCCTGCTTAAAGTTTCCCAAACATCATCTAGTAAATAAATATTTTTCTCAGTGAACTGTGATACAAATACTAACATTAAAATTGATTCAACTATATATAAAAATTTGTTCTCATATTCAATTTCAGAATAATTTTTTACAGCTTCTCCATAAAACCCCATTGGAATTTTGTTTGTTATATTGAATTTACCTTTGCATAATTTCTCTGAAAAAATTGAAAGGAAGCAAACCAGTGTTTATGAAGTACATGCTATATGTTGTGGGTTATAATTTTGCTGGAATGAGATAGAAACAGGCTATTAAAAATGAAAAATAATCTCCAACCTTACTAGAAAAAAAGACATATATATTACAATGAAGTAAATAACATTTACTTTTAAATTTAATATTTTAATAATGCTAATAATTTAATTAATGTGTGAAAAAGTGTGGTAAAAAATTTTTTTACACTGGTGGGAGTGTCATTTTTACAGTCTTTCTAGAACATTCTTTGTCAATACTTTTAAAATCTTAAATATGAGCAGATTTTTTCAGAGAGCTATCTACTTCCAGAAATTTATCCTAAGGAAATAATCATACAAGAAGGCAAAGATTTATATATTAAGACATTCATTGAAGAGTTGTTTATACTTGTAAAAACAAAGTAAATATTGTTAACATCCAGTTATAGAACATTTTTAAGTAAATTGTGGTTCATCCACATAATGGACTATACTCAGTCACTAAAATTTGTGTTATAGATTGTAATGTAAGTGCCTGGCATGAAGCTTTTGATTCCTGAGACATCCATTTCAAAGACATCCATCTGGAATAAACTTATTGCCAGCTAGATGATATGGCTACCAGCAAAACAACTAGATATGAAACCAGGCCACTCCCACCCATGAAGTTCCCCTTTTAGAAAATCCATGGAAACCTAGATAACTAACCAGTTGTATGATCCTGCTTTTCCCTTTCTACCCCCTAATTCTTTTGTTTTAAATTAGCCAGTAAAAAGTAAACCTGTGAAACACCAAACACCCTACCCTGAACCCTAAAAAAGACAGAGCTTCAGGTCCATGCTCCCTCTCTCTACCTACAGTAGCCTCTGTGTGGCACTTGGGCATGACAAGGTCCCTCTGAGATCTGGATTAATAAATCTTGATTTTTCAGGGACTTGATGTTTGTGGTTGAGATACATCCCTCAATCATAATAAGAACAACAAGGGCTGGTCCAGCCACAACATTGACTCCAAGTGGGGGAATGTCTGTAAGGGTTTGTCACAAGTAGTATGGGCCCAGGCAAGTGTCTCAGGCATTTCTAGCCAATAACATTGCTATCAATAGGCTGAGACCAACATAACATAGATGAATATTATTTCTGTGGATAATATAATAAAGTAAAAAGTAGCTTACAGATAAATATAATACAACTCCATTTTTTAAAATGAGAGAAAGAAGTTATATGAATATGTATATATATATTTTGTGTGTATTAAAGATTTATTATCAAAATAGTAATTGTGTTTATGAGTAAGAGTTACAAGTGATTTCTTTGTTTGCCTATCAATATTTATATTTTTCCAACATAGGCATGAATGCTTTCTCTATATTAAATTGTTACAAAAAACAAAATTAGTAACTCAGATGCACTTCCTTCAAATATTTTGTTCTAATTCCGTTCTTCATAAACCACTGTCTGACTTTGAGTTTTCATACCATTTACATTTAAGATATCTTGTGGTTGTTTCATGTTGTACATTTTGCTTTCCCCTTTAAATTATAAATATCAGGGTAAGTCCTAATTCTTGAATATTACTCATAATACTAGAAAGGAATACTAGAAATATCCACTAGAACATAACTATAAGTGAACGAATAAATATTCTGATATAGGCATCCGCCTCTTGTGAAGTTGGTGTCAGTGAGCATCTTAGGTCTGGTGGCCCTTTTTATAAGCTCACATTTGTGGACTAGCAAACACAAGGAGAAGGTCTCAAGAGCTACCAAGATAATGCCATCCTTTGCAGCTCAGTCTGACTATTACCATTCTTGGTAATGTTTTTCAATTTGATGATTTAAAAAAATCATAATTTAAAACTTGTATTTCTTTATCATTGTTGAACTTGGGCTGTAAATGTTGTACATTTGAGCAGTGGTCAGGACATACATGGTATGTATATAAATAGAAAGCATCCTGTGAATGATAGAGAAAATGATTATGATTTAACCATACAGTTTTCAATATTATAGTAAAATTGGAAACAGAAATAGACTGAAATCAAAATTCACCTTCATGATTATTGCAATACAGGCTTGAGTTCTTTATAAAGAAAATTATCTCACATAAACAGCATACCAGAAAAAAAATAGTATGAATAGTTTAGGAAATATGATTTTTCTTTTTAGAAAAAGCATTTTTTTTAATTTAAAAAAATGTGTAGCAGGTATACCCTACATTTTTATTGCAAAAATATAGTCAAGTAAACTAAATCCAGAAGAATTTTTTCCTAGTTGCTAGACAATAAACCTCAATAAAATGATATTAAACCCTTACAAGCAATTTTTAGATTTTTTAACCATTTAATTACTTTTATTATATGAAAACAGCATTTGTATTGATTTATGCTATTAATTTAATGGTATTCTCAAATTTATAACAGATTAGTAGACTAATACACTAAGGAAAAAATAAACTTTTATATCTGACTTTTGTTTGTAATTGAAATGCTTTTTAAAAAATGAACAGCCACAAAACTTAGGTTTTTGTATAATCTTCTGAAAGTTTCTGCATACTTTAAATCTCCACTATTATTGTTTTCAATCTCTCATCTAAACAGATTTAATTAGGCACTCCAAAGAGGAAGTCAGGGGCATTTTTTACTTATGGTCCTATATTCCCAAGGTAATGTTAATGTAAACATCATAAGCACAATACACCCATACTATACAAGAGATAAGTCCCAGCTAAGGGTAATATTAAAAACATATATTTTTAGCTCTCAGCAATTCTGCACAAAAATGATTCTCTGTGGTGGCAAAATTTACGAGCTTTTCTTCTTAGCTTGAAAAATAATATTGAATAATGAAGCTAACATTTAATTCTAAATTAATTAAAGGTATTTTTCAGACTTAATGAAGATGTGTTGTCAATGATCATAGGCCATATAAATTCCTAATACTTAGAATATGAAATTTATAGCCTACCAAAAATATTTAGAACTATGATGTAAAAAAATTATTTGCCATTGAAATCAGTAATACCAATTACAACTATTTAACACATTTCAGTATTTGCATTTGTACACTTATTAATTTGTTATTATATTACCCAATCTTCACCATTCTCTTCTTAGAAATTCATAATGACAATCTTCCATTTAAACGAGAAGGATTACATACCACCTGAAATCATGTCAGAAATTGTTGGCAGATATTATTGGTTGGGTATGATTTAGCACACAACATAAGGCTAGAAAATATGCTACCATGCATGGATTTGTAATTTCCACTTAGCTATTTTCAATCACTATTTTATTATGTACTCAGGATTTATCATGCTAATCTATAATTAGTTCTCCTCACCTTCCAGATATAAAAGCGTTACACTTCCTAGTCCCCTTGCAGCTAGACCAGTGGGTTGTAAGTTAAAGCAGCATGAGTCCACCTGGCCTGAAGAATTTAAATACTGATGCAGAACCTTCCAACCATCTCTTCTTCTGCCATAGCAATGATGAAAGGGCATGTATGTTACATGGAGATGGCAGGAGATAAAAGCCCGAGGATTGTTGAGCCACTACATGGAGGACAGATCCATTAGATTGTCTCTCACACCCATGGCGACCAAAGCTTGAAAAATAAAAAAAACTTTTATCGTACTAAGCTACTGAAACTCTTGTGTTTGCACTGCAACATAACCTCATAGTCCTGGTTTATGTAATAATTTTGCCTTTTTTAAGGGTGAGAATGAGCTGAAAACTCCGAGATTTATTCAATAAGGAAAGAAGATCCGAAATACACTGGAGTCACTTAGAAACTGGATATAGAGTTTGCATAGTTGAAGAAGACTCTTAAAAACTGTTCTTCAGAAGGAAAAAAAAAGGGAGACATTTCTCCAAATTTGTTCTGTATTGACATTTAACCTAAAATTGCCTTCAGCATTCTGGAATCATTCCTAAAGTGTATAATTAGAGATTCTTGTTAAAAGTAGTTGATAACTGAGAATAGAAGGAATTTCTGTGAGGTAAAGTGTGATAGCCCTGCTAAGAATTGTCACCTATGTCTATTGTTGGAACAAAGGAAGAATTGGTTTTTGCTCTTCATATATGAGATTTCCCTTTTATGAAATACTGAACTAGTTTCAGGATGTGTGTATACATGGAGAGCAGATATTTGTTTACTATAAAATATGGGTTAGAAGTGTTCCTTTTATCAGTTTGGACTTCCATTGTATGGATTTTACTTAGAATAAAATAGATTGGAAGACTGGGCAAAGTTCAGAATGATCTAGGGTAAAAGAAATACAGTTTCTCTTTGTGTAGAGCTCAGGCAAGTCAAATAAATCAAATCAAAGAACTACTTTAATGATTCACTGAAGCTAATGTTCAAATAAAACCACAGCAGCAACCAAAACACCTGAAAATACTACAATTGCTAGTGAAGCATATACCTTTCTGAGGAAAGGTAAAGGAAGAATATCAGTCTAAGAGAAATAAATTCTCCAATAACATGTGTCAGCAAAAAGTGATTAAAAGAGTCCAAATCAAGGTCAAAATTTAAGCAAATGCTTTGGTCGTACAATGACTATAGTACTTCGTTTCAAGTCATAGTTCTGCTGTGATCTTGGATTAAATCTTGGGTTTTTTGCGGGGGCAGGTATTAGTCTTCTTAGCTGTAGAATAAACAACTGTCCTGCAAGGTTTCTTCTATAACAAATATTCCATTCTATTGCATAACTGCAGCAGTCCTTAGAGCCAACTTCAGCTAGGGATTCAGTTCTGTTTAACATAACTAATCTATTTCCTAATGTGCTGAGAGAAAGCATAGGTCTAAAGCAAAGCTGAGGAACAGAGAGTCCCAGCCCTCAAGCACATGTGAAAAGTTGTCTAGAGCTCATCACTCATTGTTATGGTGAGGAATCTATGTTAGATAATTTGTGGACTGAAATACCTGTTGCCTGAAAAAATGTGAGAGGTACACTTTTCTAGGGTAAAACCTTCTCCTAGTTACTTACAACCTAAAGAGCAGATGGACTCCTAATGGTTTTAATACTCACAAAAGCATTAAATCACAGATGAAAAATTGCAACTAATTAAACACCTAACCCCTTACAAACTCTTGCACTGCTGAGCTTGCTTAGGGAGAGGAGCAGAACCTAAACTGTGCAATGCATTATTTGGAGGCAGAGTCTTTGCTTCCAAAGTCTAGCTAATAATGATAATTCAATTTAATGACTGACTATGTGACCTTGGGCGGCTCAAGTTCTTAGGAGCTCAGGTCTCTCATCAACTGTAAAACAAAGAGATGTGGTCATTGAACAAGATGATCAGTAAGATTCTACTCATTTAACATTTTCATGGTTTCTAAAGTATCTTTATACACTAAAGTAGAAGCTATAATGCAGCTTATTAAAATTGAGAAAATTTTAGGAAAATAATACTCATTTTTAACAAGGATTATCTACCTGAATGTTTTGGATAAAATCTTTCAATAACATCAAATGAAAAATAAGGATAAAATTCAAGCTTTTCTTAAGTGTGAAGAGCAAAGGGATGAGAAAGAGAGTGACATATCCTCATAGGAACGTAAATTTATAATGAACATAAAATTGTATTTAATGTCAATGATTATAAGGTCTAGTTTTGCCTTGATATCAACTTTACCTTTCTGTGTTCCCTTCTAGCTGATATGTATTTAGCACTGCACATGTGCCAAGTGAATCACAGTAAATTACATTGTTCTTAAAAAGTTTTACTCAGTCATAAGATAGATACGAGGAAATATTTTCTTCCTCAGGGTCCAGCATTACTAAATATAACTAATTTCTCCACTTCTGTGAAGGAAGAGCAAATAAACTGAAATGCAAATCTATCAGGTTATGTATGTGACAAAAGGCCTTATCTGACAGGTGAATTCCTTCATTTTCTGTTCATTTATAGACCCCAAATGATTTAATGTTTTTCATAGGAGTTCATTCCCAAATCTCTGATATATATATGTATGTATGTGTGTATGTGTATATAATATATAATATATATATATATATATATATATATATATATATATATATATTATCCATCACAAACCATATAGAATGGTATAGATGCAAGTAATATTTTCTGCCCTGTTTACTACCCAAAAGTAACTGCCATAAATTTGGTGTTATATCAATAAACTTGAAAATAAAAGTTACTTTCTTTTCGATAAAATAATTCAGCTAGAGATGACATAAAATGCTTTATATTTAAGCATGGGGAGATACCATGCTTTCTCTTGCTCTAAAAAAGATCTGATGCTACTGACAAGCATCTGACTATGTTTGTATAACAGGAAAGAACTGCTCTGCAAATGGCTACACAGATTGATAGTACCATGACTAGCTTCCAGATTTTCTCTTGCTCTTTGTTTGCTGAACTGAGCTATATTTCTGAGAATTTCTCCATCCCCCTACCACGCTTAAGTTTGTAATGAGAGTCATCTGCAAATATGGCTGATTTTTCAGGGAAAAATGATTGGCCTTATTTTGTAGGTTTTGCTGTGTGGATACCATTTTGGAGTTTGGGATTATGAGAATTGTTAGCCATATTAATAAGGAGGTTTAAGACTCTTCAAAAATGTACTAAAAAATTAGACGTCCTCTTTATTCTCACTCTAGGAGGAGTCAGTAGGAGACACAGCTTACCTTTCCTCTGAGGAGAAAATTGTCATCTCCTGGGCATTCTCAACAGGTAAATGTATTAGATATTATAGATTTTAGTCCACTAATTATTGTCAGTATGTTGTCATGTCAGGGTTTTCAATGAGACTTTCTGACTTAGAAAAAAGGAAACGACATTGCCTTTGAAAGATAAACTAAAAAAGCAGAACTTAGTTTATCAAAGCAGATATATGCAAAATAACTTGAGAAAGGCAGAATGGATTCAAGAACTGCTAATGAACTATTTGCAGTTGAATTTGTTATTGCAATAATATAAATACTTTTTATTGAAAATTGTACTCTACTATGTAGTAAACATGACATATAACATGAATGTTTGCATATTAATATGAACATATATATATATATATATATATACCTTATACAAGGTCCTACAGTTAGTAAGTGACAGAACCAGTTCTCAAATTCAAGTCAAATTCTACTGGCTGTTCTGCTTATCATATGCCAATGAGAAGGAAATTTGCTGACCATTGAAACATAGATGTTACACAAGTTATGAAAACATCAAATCTCTTAACCCAGCCCTATATTGGCTGCATTATTTTATGGGGGGAAATAGTATGCAAATACTTAGTATATTGCTTGGCACTACAAAATGGAGAGTAAAATAGGGTTACTGAATCCATTGAAACACACTTGCGGGGGAAAAAAGGCATTAGCCTATGAAATGTGATTTTTTTTTTCTGTTGGCAAGATTATCTGATTGTGAAAGTAATGAATCAAATCATATTATCCTAATGTCCCCAATATGTGAATCAATTAAAAATCTCTTGATTCTGATCTGCTCTCCCCAAACAAGCTTCTGAATTGGATTGGCTGTATTTACTGGTCTACCTGTAGGGTAAGATTATGATTTTCATACTACATAAGTATACCGGCCCACGTGAAAGTTATTTTCTATTATAAACTCATCAGTTAATGTGGTGTTTACATATCAGTTTTGTGGGTTTGATTAATTGATGTGAGGAATGGGTATCTTTGATAAGCTGAGCTATCCTTAGTGTGCTGTTCAAATTAGGATTCTCAGCTTCTCCGTCCAGGTAGAGCCCCTTGAGAAAGAGTGAACCCACCTCCTTTTGCCCTCACATCCCCTCTCCAGCCTCACCTTCACCCTCAGGTACCAGCCATGCTGAGGACTTGTATGGCAAAGAGCCATGCTCTACCTCAGCTCTGGCCCTCACATGTACTATTTCTACTCTTCAATTCTGTATTTCTTATTCAGCTTTGGAACATATTCTAGGCTCTTCAAAGAATACATCTTTGACCTATTTATTATGTGGGTTAGAGCCTCCTCCCATGTGTTTTCAGTCACTTTGTACATAATGTTATTATAGCAGTTGCTATATAACATTATTATAGCAGTTGCCATCACTAGTAGCTCCTTAAACACAGACAAGACCTTACTTATCTTTGAATCCCAGAACTGTACTTTGTCATTTAGTGGGTAACAAAAAATTTCTCCCTAGATCCTGGCATAAATTATAGATAATATCTTGCTCACTGCAGAAACCCTAGGGCCTAGCTATTTATTGAATTTTTAGTAAATACTTATTAAGTAAATAATCAGAGATGACATTTATGGTTGTATCAAAAGAAAATATTAAAGTTGTTTTTTTTTTTTTTTTTTTTTTATCTCTAAGCCTTTGGTCAGCATGGTCAGCCTTCTTGGTGTCTAGTTATTATTAGAACAAAATACTATTTACATTTTTGCTTCTTATAGTCTTTCCTTAGAGAAAAACAAACTATTTATTTTTTAAAACAATGAACCATATATAAGTTTGTTCCAGAGTTATAAAAAAATCAACAAAATTGAATGATAGACATGGAAAATCAGAACTGAATACAGGGACAGAAGATTAAGTAAAAATTTGGCAAGATGCCCAGACAAATCTCAGTTTACGGCAGCAGAAATGAAGAGACAATCAGATTCCTGAATCACATCTTTGAGTTGATCTGTTTTTCTTTCTCATGTGTGTCTCAGTGGCATGTGGGAGAGAGTATGAATAGGTTGGTTTGCAGTCTCTGGAGTGAAACTGTTCAATTAAATATTTAGGAGGTCTGTCATGAAGTAATTGTTTATAAATGCAGGCAACACAAATGAGTGTGTTGTAAGCATATGTAAATGCAAATGTAGATAAAAGGCATTGCTAATATGTACAGAAGGGAAAATAATTAGCAAATTTATAAGGGTCAGTCTGTAATTCTAATGTTAAAACTAATCCTTTGTTCATTTTAAGATATTCCTTTAATGGGTTTACCATGCATTTTCAATGGTAAGTAGTGATGTGCTCGAATTTACAAAGCAGAAAAGAAACAAAGTGAACATTTTTAACTCTTGGGAGGCTATCCAAAGCAGTGGAAGGTGTTTGGTGGCTGCCTTTGCTGTTCATAAACAGTTGAATTGTGCCTTGTTACTCACCGTCCCACACCACTGCTGTTCAGGTCTTTTCCCAAAATTTCATTCAAATCTTGCAGCTGCCAGTTCTATGAGAGCATTACCTATATTGTAATTACTGAATAGGTTGAGTGAACTTGAGCTCTTCAGCCTGTTTCAGAAACCCATATTAACACCCTCATTGACCTCTTCTGTTGGGTGATTCTCATGTGACTGGGCCATTGCTGCATTCTTCCCAGCAATATCTTTGATAAAAAAGCCAGCTGGCTCCAAAACATAGTCTTGAAATTCCATTTTTAATGCCCCTCTCCTGCGTATATCTGTTGGTCCCTAAGTGGCTTTTTCTTCTTACAGTTAATCCTTGAGAGGATGACAGAATTTGTAGGAGCATATCACATAGACTTCTTGGATTTTGTGAGGTTGAGTAAGTCAGATTTTAAAGTTCATGGGCTTTAGCTACATACTCCTAAAAATATTAGCTCTCACTTCCAATCTTTCTGATCCAGAGTACTAAGTGTCTACATAAATGTCTCCTGCATATATTGTTACTAATATTAAAGATAACAATGATTAGCTGCTCATCATATTCCAGGCAGTGTGCTAACCTATTTACATGAATTACTTCTTGTAATCAAGATAACCAAGCTTGGTAGTTATTGTCATTACCCTCATTTTACACATTTGAAAGTAAGCTTAGAGAGGTTAAAACTGTAGTAGCTCAGAGCTAATTGGTATTTCTGAGATTTGAATCCAGACTACTTGACCAAAGAGCCCACTGTCTAAACCATCATGTTATAGGGTTATTTTCACCTGGTGTAGGCACCATTATGAACCCCTTCACATGATGATTTTGTTACATGATTTGAACATCTGGGGTCCAAGTTCAATCATTAATGTAATAGACCCATGTATAATGTTGGTGATTTATTAAAAACAAAAATGTATGATTTTATGTTTACGTGTGACCTTTTTCTCTTCATTTCATGCTGTGATTATAAGCACAAATATACAAATATATGTACATATATATGCACACACACAGAGAGAAAATATGTTTTTTTTGGAGGAAAAAAAATTTAAATCATTGATTTATGCTGACATCTTTATACTTACTTATTGTTTTTAAGTATAAAAAATGGCTCATTGGCATAAAGGAAGAGTCTATGTTCTCAATGAATCATGCAGCTTTGTTAACACTTTCTTTTATATGGGAAAATGACCCTGTCTCCAGGAGAACTTATTAAGGAAGGTATATCATTGGAGAATTTGACTGCAAGTGAACCAAGTATTGAAAACACTAGCTTTTATGATATTATTTTGGAGATATATATATATCAGTTAGAATGAGGGTTTTTTTTCCCCATGCAAAATAATTTGTTAGTTTATTTTCCACATGTTCCAGTGAGAAGGGCTCCCAGAGCTACAGGTAAGAATATCCCTAAGCACTTGGGCATTTTTTCCCTATTTTCATGATTAACAGCATTCGACTACCCTTACTCCATCTAATTACAAATATACACTATGAAGACAATTTAGGAGATTGCTAAATAATTTTTTAATTAAAAGAAGGTGTCCTTTTTATGAGTGCTGAAAAAAATAACACTGTCTTAAAAATATAGAATTTAATTTTTCTCCCACAGAAAACAAGCCCAAAGGTAGGTAGTTTAGCTGACATGCCACTGAATGGTACCATCTACCAAATTCCTTCTAACTTGTCTTGGCATTTGTATTTCCCAAAATAGATCAAGACGGGTGCTTGACCTCTATCCATCATATCCATGCAGCATAGAGAAGGCCAATATCCTTCTTTTTGAAGATTTGTCTCTATAGCTTTGTAAAGCCTGTTATTAGTCAGTTCTCCAGAGAAAAGGATCAATAGGACACACACACATATAGAAACTGATAAATACACACACACACACATATATATATATATATATATATATATATATATATACATATATATAAATGGAGTAAGAGGGAGAGAGATTTATTATAAGATTTGTTTTTCATGCTTATACTCTTATGGAGGCTGAAAACTCTCAAGATCTGCAGTCTGAAGGCCTAAGACCAGAAAATCTGCTGTTGTAAGTTTGGGTTTGAGTCTGAAGGCAGAAGACTAATAAAGACCAATGTCCCAGCTGGAAGACCATCAGGCAGAGAGAGAGAGAATTCCTTCTTGCTTAGCCTTTTGTTGGATTCGGGCCTTCAGTGGATTAGATGAGGCCCACCTACAGATTGGAAAGAACAATCTGTTTACATAGCCTACCAATTCAAATATTAATATCACCCAGAAACACCCTCACAGACACACCAGAATAATGTTTAATCAAGTATTGAGTAACTTGTGGACCAGTCAAGTTGATAAGTAAAATTAACAAAGCCCTTCTGTTTACAGCCTATTGGCTAGAACATAGTGGTAAAAAAAAGGATGGTAAATTTGGTCTATATCATGGAAAGTCATATACCTAGATAAAAATCAGAGATCCTATTGTTACAGAAAAATTAGACAACAGATAATGGGACATATTTAGCAGGCTCTGCCTCTGAGGAGACCCAACACTAAAGGGTAAAAAAAGAGAAAGGAGTTTCCTAGATGAAATAAAATGAATTTAGCTCTCTGAACTATGGAAGGTAATATTTTATATCATTTAAAATAATCATTATTTTCATCATTTGTTGATATTCTGATTTTATGAAAATTGCAATAGAGTCAATGTTTTGTCATTCTGGATTAAATTTTTGAAAATTTCTGCTACTATTTGTGCTATTATTTGAGAGATATATTATGATTTACTATTTTTAAAGTGATAATGAAATACTTCATTATATATATATTTATATATGTAAACTATAATTTATACATACACTATATATATGTGTATATATATATATATCTTTTTAAATTTTTTTTGGCGGTACACGGGCCTCTCACTGCTGCAGCCTCTCCTGCCACGGAGCCCAGGCCCCGGAGGCGCAGGTTCAGAGGCCACGGCTCACGGGCCCAGCCGCTCTGCGGCATGGGGGACCCTCCCGGACCGGGGCACGAACCCGCGTCCCCTGCATCGGCAGGTGGACTCTCAACCACTGCGCCACCAGGGAAGCCCTATATATATATTTCTTGAATCATGAGCCTCACAGTTTATTTAGGGTGGATACAAGTTCTTTTAAATAGAATTGGTGGTTTTCTTTTTCTTCTTCAGGAAAGTTTTCCCAGAAAGTAACCTTCCAATCATTTGCCCACAGAGTAAGAGCAAAGGAGCCAGAGTTGTGAGAGGCAGGCAGCATTCAGGCAGGTGCGTCATCACTCAGTATACTATCAATCACCCTATCCCAGGTGTTCAGGAGGGTGTCTCATTTGATCTCCCAGTTGTTCAAACTGTCTCCAATGCAGATTCTCTGTGATTCAACATCTCCAGAGAATAAACATATTTTCTTCTGCAAAGCTCATGGAAGAGCAATTGCCTATTTGCAATGGAAAACATCTTGGAAGCTACTTGCTACTAAAAACAAACTTTTAAAAGATCTTTTGCATTTAACCTCACTTCACACCCAGAAAGAGTGAATTACAAGGAGTAATTCAGAGGTTATTGCACCTCCAATTCTTGAAACTTGCAATGGTTCTGCAGCACAAATAATCACTTTTTTTATTGGCATCCTTTAGGCTGTCATGTTCTGGCATTTGTATAGACAGAGTCAGTTACTATTCATGTACGTGCTTTCCATATTACAAAATTAGCATTGTAGTGTACTATGTCCTTTTTTTTTCCTTTGTTTTTTTGATCTTGTATCTTTGAAAACTACTTATGGATCTGGAAAAAGAATGGTTATTGTTGACTTCCCAAGACCACTTCCAATGGATTCTTTCCAGGGACACTTTCTTGAGGACCATGTACCACTTTCCAAAAATTCTATTCGATTGATTTTTGTGACCTTTCTCTTTAAGCACCTCCCATTCACCATCTCTTTCTTACTCTCATTTGTTTCTCTATCTCCTTTCTGTCTTCTAGTTTCTTTGTCTTTCCACTGGTCTTTGGTGTTCACTGAAATTCTGACTTTAGTCAGTCCTAATCCCAATTTTACATCTTGAGTAATCCCATTTCTCAAGTTATTTTTACTACCAGTTGTATAATGGTGAACCCCACTCCCCCAAATCTGAATCTCCATCCCTGACTGAATTCCTAAGCTTCACATGCATATACCCTCTATGTGATAGACATTTCAATCCTGCTAAACATTTCAATTTGGGTGTCCCATAAGCAGCTCAAATTCAATATGTTTAATAATGAATTCACCATCTCCTATACCACACATGTTCCTTCTCAATGGTACTGCAGTTCAGTTGACAGCAGTACTCATTCATTCAAGTTAAAAAAAAAAAAGGAAATCAATCAAGGTTTCCCCCTTTCTCTCTTACTATCATATCCATTAAATTGTTTTGTACTTAGTCTTTGACTTATTTCTAATTTCCCCCTTACTTTAAGCCCATTTCTTCTAATCTAGTTTTCAGGTTTATCTGATACTGTCTTTTTTCCTTTGAATTCATCTTGATTATTGCTTTTGAATGAACTATCAAAAATTTAAAACTGACAACTTTACTACCTCAGACTGAATACTCAGTGCTACCCACTACCTGTACTCTATAAAGATCACACTTCCTAGAATAGTATGCAAGAACCATGATTACTAGCCACTATCTCTATTGCCTCATCTTCCATAATTCTTCCCTGATTTCACTACAGCAGATGAAAATTTACTTGAGGTTTTTTATAAACTTGACACTGTTTCATATGCAAAGGATTTATTTCTTAATACACTGTATCCTTTGCAAGAATGCTCTCCTACTTTTCTTCAGCTAACTTATAAGATTTATCTAGATTCAATATAGCTTCCAACTCTAAACTGTCTTCTCAAATCTACCAAGGATGAAATAACTGGTCTTTTATTCTTCTCTTATAGAATCCTCTATCTCTGTTTACAGAATAGCTTGTTCACCAGTGTGTACCACAATGTTTTATATTTCTTAAAAGAAGAAACAATGGGAGAGCCTCATAATCTAGTGGTTACGGGAAAATAGTGGGCAAGTGTAAATCTTTTGTTGAATTACCAAGAAATTCTTCTAAAACTTTGCATTATTTAGCTTATTTTCCTTTCACTTCCTTTCAAATATTTTCAAGTAGAGAATTTCTTTTTGCAAATACACGTGTTTTCACAACCATGGAAAATGCTACTATACTCTAACTCATGATGAAGTTATACCTTAATACTGATTTAGATAAGGCAGATTCTAGTTTGGAACTTGGGTTTTCAGACATTAATTTAACCCTCCAGCTCTCCAGTTTCTATATTTGTTAAGTGAAGAAATAGTACTAGATGAGCATCAAAGCACTTCCTATAAGTTCTAAGGATATGTAACTTGCTATTTGAAAGAAATTCCTTCTAGAGGCTTATAAACAAATAGTCAGTTATGGATATCAGTAACAAATGAGAATTTTTCTTTCCCATGTAAAGCTAAAAGATGGGCAGAGAGTAAAACTGGACATCTTGACACAGTTCCCACTATCCATGAATGTGCCTTTAACTATGACTCCATGATAAGGAGGTATAAGTGAGACCATTTGTTTTCCTTATATCTTTTGTTAGCTTTGAGTTATAACCAAAGTAATGTGTTTATATATTTTTTATTGAAAGAAATGGTATTAAGAGCTTCATTTTAGTATAAGCAATAATATTTTGTTACTTGGGAAAATCATAAAGTAAAATTTAGGACTAATGAGGTGTATTTCCCAAACTAAAACAGTTTCAGTAATTTATGAATCATCATGACAAGATTTCTCTTGTGACCAATTCACAATTTAACTCTGCTACAAGCTATTAGAGATAAAAACAATTTCCTAGGGTTTTAATTTATCCTGCATATTTTTAATTACTTACAGCTGTAGCCAAACTGATTCTGGATGAAGCTGAACATAGAATTAAAGGAAAAAATAAGAACTCCAATTTTATTCATTAAAAAAATATAATTTGGACACCATAATATATTTTGTCAGGCTCAAAATGAACTTAGAAGCAACCCTTTCAATTGTCATGAAAGTAGCTGATGAACCAAAGAGAATATAGGAAGCTATTTTCAGTCCCACTTTTGTGAATTCAAGTTTTATTTATCATCATATCAATTTTATATCATTAATGATCTTGTTCTTTTTCAAGCAGAAATGCATGAAGTGAATTACTTTAGTGTGTAATAAACGTACGCATCATTTGTAGATAATCTTTCAGATTTAACTCAAGGGGTGAGTTAAAGGTAAAGCTTTAGGGGTCTTCAAGAAGTTGACATTTTAAATTGGTACATGTTGAATGGTTTCAAAGATGATGCAATGATGTCCACATTTTAGATTATAGTTGTTTTCTCAATCTCTATTCTCTTCCATTGCTATAGACTTTATTTCTGGTGTATGTATGTGTGTGTGTGTGTGTGTGTGTGTGTGTGTGTGTCTGTTTGTGTTGTGGAATGTGATCTCCCCAAATAGGAAATCCTTCTGATGGAAATGTGGGCAGGAAGAAGAAAATAAGCTATTAATGTCAGCATATGGCAGTTTCCATATACTCTTGATTTTTGCTTTATAACTCCTCTTTAGAGAGACAGTATACATAGTGTATTCATTTTCTAAGACTGCTGTAACCAATCTCCATAAACTTGATAACTTAAAACAAGAGAAGTACTGTAAGCCAGAAGTACAAAATCAAGGTATTTGTAGTGTCATGCTCCCTCCAAAGGCTCTAGGATGGAATATTTCTTTGCCTATTCCAGATTCCGGTGGCTCCAGGTGTTCTTTAGCTTGTGATTGAATAACTCCAATCACTGCCTCCCTTTTTACATGGTCTTCTTCTCTTCTGCTGTCTTTTATAAGGACACCTGGCATCATATATTGGGTCCACTAGGTTAATAGGGTAATTCAGGATGATTTAATCTCAAAATCATTAACTTAATTACATCTGCAAAGACCCTTTATTTTTCCAAATAAGATCAGATCACATTCAGTTTCCATATGTATATTTATATTTGAGGAAGGCCGTTATTCAACTCACAAATAATTAGGCTGAGTACCCAACTATATAACTAGTGGGAAATATCATCTACTTCTCTGGATTTGGCTACCAAGTTCGCCATGAATGTCCTTACATGAAAGAGGACATGGAGAATTTCCTGATTGCTCAAGAAAATCTCTACTTAAAAATGGACTTGAGGACATGGGAAGGGGGAAGTGTAAGCTGGGATGAAGTAAGAGAGTGGCATTGACATATATACACTACCAAATTTAAAATAGATAGCTAGTGGGAAGCAGCCACATAGCACAGGGAGATCAGCTTGGTGCTTTGTGAACACCTAGAGGGGTGGGATAGAGAGGATGGGAGGGAGACGCAAGAGGGAGGGGATATGGGGATATAGGTACACATATAGCTGATTCACTTTGTTATACAGCAGCAACTAACACAACAATGTAAAGCAATTATCCTCCAATAAAGATGCTACAAAATGTAATTGGGGCTTCCCTGGTGGTGCAGTGGTTGAGAGTCTGCCTGCCCATGCAGGGGACACGGGCTCGTGCCCTGGTCCAGGAGTATCCCACATGCCGTGGAGTGGCTGGGCCTGTGAGCCATGGCCGCTGAGCCTTCATGTCCGGAGCCTGTGCTCCGCAACGGGAGAGGCCACAACAGTGAGAGGCCCACATACCGCAAAAAAAAAAAAAAAAAAAAGTAATTGACTGCTACTTATCTTCCATTTATCTGATGCATTCAGTGTTGATCCCTCTACTTCTCCTACCTTTCTAAATGCATCTGTCATTCATGGCTTTCTCTTTGTTTCATGCTGTTCATTTCTTTTACACTATTTCCATTTCATTTTCTCTCTTAGGTATTTCCTCATAGATTTAGGACTATAGATATATAGACTACTGTAGCTAAGAATAATAGGAAGAAACTTAACTGCTTGTGTAATAATTTCTGATTCAAATCCACATAATACTGTAGTCAACTTTTCAAAGAGGGAGAGGGGTTTAAATAAAATGTTTTATTACGTATATACACAGGAAGACCAAGTTACAAAGAGAGGGATTCTTAGAGCAATTAATGGATGGAGACTAAAAGGTATAAAATAAGTTTATAAATGCTTATTTAGAAATACATGAACAAATACATGAAATACATGAAGACAGATTTGTATCAGAGAGAAATTATGTGAATGCTAGAACTGTAAAGAGAAATGATGGGCAAAGGAAATGCAATGAGGAAGAATAATTGCACTTTACCCTTCCAAATGAAGAATTCCAAAAGGAATTGATAAATTCATAAATTAATGCATTTCATTCAGTGTCAGGTATATATATAGATTTTTTTCACTTCTACAAACATTTAGCATCTACTGTAGACTAGTTACTCTTTAGTATATTCAATCTGTTATAATCACAGAGAAGCCATTGTGTTGTATCCCTGATATGGGTGTGATAACCCAATGCTGCAAACTCTCAGTTCTGTGGCTTACAAAATAGATAAAATATGGCACACAGTAAAAACACAAATATTGAAATTCAAACACATATGTAAACATAAATTCTAAACAGGTTTGTAAATGTCAAACTGTATTAAAGGGAAAGTATACTTAGTTCTGGAAGTTTGAAACTTACTTAAATGTCAGAGTTATGCCTATTTTCTCTTCAGGGTTTTTTATTCACAGTGTGCTTTTTATAACATTTATTTTTTTATTGGAGTATAATTGCAATACAATATTGTGTTAGTTTCTGCTGTACAGTGAAGTGAATCAGCTATATGTATACATATATCCCCTCCCTCTTGGACCACCATCACACCCCCATCCCACTGATCTAGGTCATCACAGAGCACCAAACTGAGCTCCCTGTGCTATACAGCAGGTTCCCACTAGTTATCCATTTTACACATGGTAGTATATTTCTATCAAACTCAATATTCCAATTCATTCCACCCTCATTTTACCCCCCTGTGTCCACATCTGTTCTCTATGTCTGAGTTTCTATTACTGCTCGGCAAATAGGTTAATCTGTACCATTTTTCTAGATTCCACATATATGTGTTAATATATTATACATCTTTTTCTCTTTCTGACTTGCTTCACCATGTATGACAACCTCTAGGTCCATCCATGTCTCTATGAATGACCTAATTTCATTTCTTTTTATGGCTGAGTAATATTCCATTATATATACATACCACATCTTCTTTATCCATTCATTAGTCGGTGGACATATAGGTCATTTCCATGTCCTGGCTATTGCAGATGGTGCTGCCATAAAAATTGGGGTACATGTGCCTTTTTGAATTATGATTTTCTCAGGGTATATGCTCAGTAGTGGGATTGCTGGGTCATATGGTAGTTTTATTTTTAGTTTTTTAAGGAACCTCCATACTGTAGTCCACAGTGGCTATATCAATTTACATTCCCACCAACAGTGCAAGAGGGTTCCCTTTTCTCCACACCTTCTCCAGCATTTATTGTTTGTAGATTTTTTGATGATGGTCATTCTGACTGGTATGAGGTGATACTTCATTGCAGTTTTGATTTGGATTTCTTTAATACTTAGTGATGTTGAACATCTTTTCATGTGCCTCTTGGCCATCTGTATGTTTTCTTTGGAGAATGTCTATTTAGGTCTTCTGCCCATTTTTTAATTGAGTTGTTTGTTTTTTTGATATTGAGCTGCATGAGCTGCTGGTATATTTTGGAGATTAATCCTTTGTCCGTTGCTTCATTTGCAAATATTTTCTCCCATTCTGAGGGTTGTCATTTTGTTTTGTTTATGGTTTCCTTTGCTGTGTAAAAGTTTTAGGTTTAATTAGGTCTCATTTTCTTATCTTTGTTTTATTTTAGTTATTCTAGGAGGTGGGTCATAAAAGATATTGCTGTGATGTATGTCAAAGAATGTTTTTCCTATGTTTTCCTCTAAGAGTTTTATACTGTCTGATCTTACAGTTAGGTCTTTAATCCATTTGAAGTTTATTTTTGTGTATGCTGTTAGGGACTGTTCTAATTTCATTCTTTTACATGTAGTTGTTCAGATTTCCCAGCATCTTTTATTGAAGAGGGTGTCTTTTCTCCATTGTATATTCTTGTTTCCTTTGTCATAGATTAGGTGGCCATAGGAGTGTGGGTTTATCTCTGAGATTTCTATCCTGTACCATTAACCTATATTTCTGTTTTTGTGCCAGTACCATACTGTCTTGATTACTGTAGCTTTATATTGTAGTTTGAAGTCAGAGAGCCTAATTCCTCCAGCTCCATTTTTCTTTCTCAATATTGCTTTGGCTATTCAGGGTCTTTTGTGTTTCCAGACAAATTGTAAAATTTTTTGTTCCAGTTCTGTGAAGAATGTCATTGGTAATTTGATAGGGATTACATTGAACCTGGAGATTGCTTGGGTAGTGTAGTCATTTTCATAATATTGATTCTTCCAATCCAGGAGCATGATATATCTCTCCATCTTTTTGTGTCATCTTTGATTTCTTTTATCAATGTTTTATAGTTTTCTGAGTACAGGTCTTTTGCTTCCTTAGGTAAGTTTCTTCCTAGGGATTTATTCTTTTGTTTGTGATGGTGAATGGGATGTTTCCTTAATTTTTATTTCTGAACTTTTGTTTTGAGTGTATAGGAATGCAAGATATTTCTGTGCATTAATTTTGTATCTTGCAACCTTACCAAATTAATTGATTAGTTCTAGTAGTTTTCTGCTGGCATCTTTAGGGTTTTCTATGTATAGTATCATGCCATTTGCAAACAGTGACAGCTTTACTTCTTCTTCCAATTTGTATTCATTTTATTTCTTCTTTTTCTCTGATTTCCATGGCTAGGACTTCCAAAACTATGTTGAATAATAGTGGTGAGAGCAGACATCCTTGTCTTTTTCCTGATCTTAGTTGAAATGTTTTGTTTTTCAGCATTGAAAATGATGTTTGCTGTGGGTTTGTCATATATGGCCTTCATTATGTTGAGGTAGGTTCCCTCTATGCCCACTTTCTGGAGAGTTTTTATCATACATAGGTGTTAAATTTTGCCTAAAGCTTTCTCTGCATCTATTATTATTTAATTTGTTAATATGGTGTATCACATTTATTGATTTGCATATATTGAAGATACTTTCATCCCTGGGATAAATCCCACTTGATCATGGTGTATGATTTTTTTAATGTGTTGTTGGATTCTGTTTGCTAGTATTTTGTTGAGGATTTTTACATCTATGTTCATCAGTAATACTGATCTGTAATTTTCTTTTTTTTGTGTGATATCCTTGTCTGTTTTTTGTATCAGGGTGATGGTGGCCTCAGAATGGGTTCAGGAGTGATCCTCCCTCTGCAATTTTTGGGAAGAGTTTGAGAAGGATAAGTGTTAACTCTTCTCTAAATGTTTGATAGAATTTGCCTGTGAAGTCTTCTGGTCCTGTATTTTTGCTTGTTGAAAGATTTTTAATTAGTTTCAACTTCATTACTTTTGATTGGTCTGTTTATGTTTTCTAATTCTTCCTGTTTCAGTCATGGAAAGTTGTACCTTTCCAAGAATTTGTCCATTTCTTCCAGGTTGTCTTTTATTAGTATATATTTTTTGACAGTAGTCTTATGATCCTTTGTATTTCTGTGGTATCAGTTGTGATTTCTCCTTTTTCATTTCTAATTTTATTGATTTGTGTCCTCTCCCTTTTTTTCTTGATGAGTCTGGCTAAAGGTTTATCAATTTTGTTTCTCTTCTCAAAGAATGAACATTTAGTTTTATTGATCTTTGCTATTGTTTTCTTCATTTCTATTTCATTTATTTCTAGTCTGATCTTTATCATTTCTTCTACTAACTTTGGGTTTTCTTTGTACTTCTTTTCCTAGTTGTTTTAGGTGTAAGGTTAGATTGTTTATTTTAGATTTTTCTTGTTTCTTGAGGTGAGCTTGAATTGCTATAAACTTCCCTGTCAGAACTGCTTTTGCTGCATCCCATAGGTTTGGGATCATCGTGTTTTCATTGTCATTGTTTCTAGGTTTTATTTATTTTTTTTATTTCTTCTTTGATTTCTTCAGTGATCTCTTAGTTATTTAGCTGCACCCTGTTTAGGTATAAAAACCCATGTGTTTGTATTTTATAGTTTTTCTCCCCCTATAATGTATTTCTAATTTCATAGCATTGTGTTAAGAAAAGATGCTTGATACAATTTCAATTTTCTTAAATTTTCTGAGGCTTGATTTGTGATCTATCCTGGAGAATATTCCATGTGCACCTGGGAAGAATGTGTATTCTTTCCCTTTTGGTAGAATATCCTGTAAATATCAATTAAGCCCATCTGCTTTATTGTGTCATTTAAACCTTGTGTTTCCTTATTTATTTTCAGCCTGGATGATCTGTACATTGGTGTAAGTTGGGTGTTAAAGTCCCCCAGTATTACTGTGTTACTGTCGATTTCCCCTTTTATTACTGTTAGAATTTGCCTTATGTACTGAGGGGCTCCTATGTTGGATGCACAAATATTTACAATTGTTATATTTTTTCTTGGATAGATCCCTTGATCATTATATAGTGTCCTTCCTTATCTCTTGTAACAGTCTTTATTTTAAATTCTATTTTATCTGATATGTGTATTGCAACTCCAGATTTCTTGTGATTTCCACTTGCATGGAATAGCTTTTTCCATCCCCTCACTTTCTGTCTGTGTGTGTCCCTAGGTCTGAAGTGGGTCTCTTGTAGACAGCAAATATATGGGTCTTGTTTTTGTATCTATTCAGCCAATCTGTGCATTTTAATTGGAGCGTTTAATCTATTTACATTCAAGGTTGTTATCGATATGTATGTTCCTATTATGATTTTCTTAATTGATTTGGGTTTGTTCTTGTGAGTCTTTTTCTTCTTTTGTGTTTCATGCCTAGAGAAGTTCCTTTAGCATTTGTTGTAAAGCTGGATTGGTGGTGCTGATTTCTATTAGTTTTTGCTTGTCTGTAAAGCTTTTGAGTTTTCTGATGAATACAAATGAGAACCTTGTTGGGTAGAGTAATCTTGGTTGTAGGTTTCCCTTACTTCACTTTAAATATATCCTGTCACTCTCCTCTGGCCTGCAGAGTTTCTGCTGAAAAATCAGCTCATAACCTTATGGGGATTCCCTTGTATGTTATTTTTGCTTTTCCCTTGTTGCTTTTAATATTTTTTCTTTGAATTTAGTTTTTGTTAGTTTGATTAATATGTGCCCTGGTGTGTTTCTCCTAGGATTTTTCCTATATGGAACTCTATGCCCTTTCCTGGACTTGAGTGGCTATTTCCTTTCCCATGTTAGGGATGTTTTCCACTATAATCTCTTCAAATATTTTCTCAGACAATTTCTCTTTCTCTTCTTCTTCTGGGACCCCTATATTCCAAATGTGGTATATTTAATATTGTCCCAGAGGTCCCTGATACTGTCCTCAATTCTTTTCATTCTTTTTTCTGCTCCTCAGCAGTTATTTCCATCATTCTATTTTCCAATTCACTTATTCATTCTTCTGCTTAAGTTATTCTGCTCTTGATTCCTTCTAGTGCATTTTTCATTTCAGTTATTGTACTATTCATCACTGTTTGTTTGTTCTTTTATTCTTCTAGATCTTTTTAAAACATTTCTTGTATTTTCACTATCCATGCCTCCATTCTTTTTCCAAGATTTTTAATCATCTTTACTATCATTCCTATGAATTCTTTTTGAAGTACGTTGCCTATTTCTTCTTTATTTCATCTTGTAGGTTTTTACCCTGCTCCTTCATCTGTAATGTATTTTTTGGTCATCTTATTTTTTGATGAGTGAGGCTGTATTCCTTTCTTACTTATTGTTTTGTCTGAGGTATCCAGTATTGGAGTTTGCAGGCAGTTGGGTAGAGCTGGGTCTTTGTGCCAAGATGATGACCTCCAGGAGACCTCACTCTGATGAATATTCTCTGGGGTCTGAAGTTCTCTGTTAGTCCAGCAGGTGGGACTCAGCACTCTCACCACAGGAATGCAGGCCCGACTTCCAGCCTGGGAACCAAGATCCCACAAAGTGCATGGTGCAGCAAAAGAAAAGCAACAAAAAGGAGCAGTACAATATTAAACATTAAAAAAAAATAAAATTAGAAATATAAAAAATATATATTAAGAAAAATAAAAATATAAGTGAGACAACTACAACAAGTAAAACAGAAGCAAAACAGAAAAAAAGGAAAGAAAGAGAGGGAACAACCCAAAAGGAGAGAACAATAACAAATTATAAAGAATAAAATAAAATTAGAAAAATAAACACTTATTAAAAAAATAAAAATATAATGAATCAACAACAAGGTAAAACAGAACCAGAACCAAAGAGATAAAAAGGCTGGAAAAGTCTTGGCTGTGGAGGGTGGAGCTTAAGCAGGGGCAGGGTTTAGGGCAGGGGCAGGGTCTAAGCTCAGTACCTGTGTGGCTGGAAAAGGTCCACGTGCTGGGACCTAGGCAGGGTCAACTTTTAGGCATGGGATGGGGCCTAGGGTCAGGACCCATACAGCTGGGAAATGTGGCACAGCAGAGGGGTCCACAGAGTGTGAAGTTTGGAGGTAAGGCCCTGCATGGGGGTGTGTGGGTGGGGTTTAGGCCCAGCAGGGTTGGAGGAGGTCTCGGAGGGCAGAGGATTAGGCCTGGATTTCAGCAGGTTCCCTGGGGCCCAAGTACACAGGGGAAAGCTGGTCTCACTCCCTTCTGATCCTCTGCTCTCCAAAGGGTCTCCCCTGTCTTTGTTGACCTGATAATCATGGGTGGGCCCCTCTGGGCATGGGAACCCCTCCCCTCACCCAGCCACCCTTCAGGATCACCACTCCTCTGCTGCCTCCACTTCTTCTGCTCTACCTCCTTCCCACATTCTACCCAGTCATTAGTGGTTCCTCCTGTCAACTTAGGTCTCCTTGGACCCCACAAGTGCCTAGCAGGTGCCCTAGTTGGGCAGAGACATGAACTCCACCTTCTCCTAGTCAGCGATCTTGACTCCACCCTCCACAGTGTGCTTTTATTGAAGATTCAATAACAGTAATAAACGCTGTTGGTGGGCAATAAATAGAACTTAATATTAGAATATTATATTATTGTGTGCAGTATGGAAAAAGAAAAATGCTATGATTAATATACATATATTTTCTTGCCATGATTATTAGGTTAAAGATAATTTTCAAAATATATCAAAGTTTAAAACAACATAAAAGTAGGCCTGAGTGAGCCAGAACCCCCGAACAAGCTGCTCCTTTAACCCCTTCCTGTCTGAGCAAAGAAAAGACACCCTCCAGTGACCTACACGCAGAGGTGGGGCCAAATCCAAAGCTGAACCCTCGAGCTGTGCGAACAAAGAAGAGAAAGGGAAATTTCTCCCAGCAGCCTTAGGAGCAGTGGATTAAATCTCCACAATCAACATGATGTACCCTGCATCACTGGAATATCTGAATAGAAAACGAATCATCCCAAATTGAGGAGGTGGACTTTGAGAGCAAGATATATTATTTTTTCCCCTTTTCCTATTTCTGTGAGTGTGTATGTGAATACTTCTGTGGGAGATTTTGTCTATATAGCTTTGCTTTCACCATTTGTCCTAGGGATCTGTCCATCCATTTTTTTGTTTATTTTGTTTTCTTTTTAATTTAAAAGAAAATTTTTTTTCTTAATAATTATTTTTTATTTTAATAAATTTATTTTATTTTATCTTACTTTATTTTATCCTCTTTCTTTCTTTCTTTCTATTTTTTTTCTCCCTTTTATTCTGAACCATGAAAGGCTCTTGGTGCTCCAGCCAGGAGTCAGTGCTGTGCCTCTGAGGTGGGAGAGCCAACTTCAGGACACTGGTCCACAAGAGACCTCCCAGCTCCACATAATATCAAATGGCAAAAACCTCTGAGAGATCTCCATCTCAACGCCAACACCCAGCTTCACTCAACGACCAGCAAACTACAGTGCTGGACACCCTATGCCAAACAACTAACAAGACAGGAACACAACCCCACCCATTAGCAGAGAGGTTGCGTAAAATCATAATAAGGCCACAGACACCCCAATACACACCACCAGACGTGGACCTGCCCACAAGAAAGACAAGATCCAGCCTCATCCACCAGAACACAAGCACTAGTCCCCTCCACCAGGAAGCCTACACAACCCACAGAACCAACTTTAGCCACTGGGGACAGAAACCAAAAACAACAGGAACTACGAACCTGCAGCCTGCAAAAAGAAGATCCCAAACACAGTAAGTTAAGCAAAATGAGAAGACAAAAAAACACACAGCAGATGAAGGAGCAAAATAAAAACCCACCAGACCTAACAAATGAAGAGGAAATAGGCAGTCTACCTGAAAAATAATTCAGAATAATGATAGTAAAGATGAATCAAAATCTGGAAAATAGAATAGAGAAAATGCAAGAGACATTTAACTAGGACTTAGAAGAACTAAAGAGGAAGCAAGCAACAATGAACAAAACAATATATGAATTTAAAAATACTCTAGAAGGGATCAAGAGCAGAATAACTGAGACAAGAAAACAGATAAGTGACCTGGAAGATAAAATAGTGGAAATAACTACTGCAGAGCAGAATAAAGAAAAAAGAATGAAAATAACTGAGGACAGTCTCAGAGACCTCTGGCACAACATTAAACACACCACATTCGAATTATAGGAGTCCCAGAAGAAGAAAAGAAAAAGAAAGGTATTGAGAAAATATTTGAAGAGATTATAGTTGAAAACTTCCCTAATATGGGAAAGGAAATAGTTAAACAAATCCAGGAAGCACAGAGAGTCACATACAGGAAAAATCCAAGGAGAAACACGCCAAGACACATATTAATCAAACTGTCAAAAATTAAATTCAAAGAAAACATATTAAAAGCAGCAATGGAAAAACAACAAATAACACACAAGGGAATCTCCATAAGATTAATAGCTGACCTTTCAGCAGAAACTCTGCAAGCCAGAAGGGAGTGGCAGGTCATATTTAAAGTGATGAAGGAGAAAAACCTACAACCAAGATTACTCTACCCAGCAAGGATCTCATTCAGATTTGATGGAGAAATTAAAACTTTACAGACAAGCAAAAGCTGAGAGAGTTCAGCACCAGCAAACCAACTTTACAACAAAGGCTAAAGGAACTTCTCTAGGCAAGACATATAAGAGAAGGAAAAGACCTACAACAGCAAACCCAAAACAATTAAGAAAATGGGAATAGGAACATACATATCAATAATTACCTTAAATGTAAATGGACTGAATGCTACCACCAAAAGACACAGACTGACTAAATGGATACAAAAACAAGACCCATATACATACTGTCTACAAGAGACCCATTTCAGACTGAAGGACACATACAGACTGAAAGTAATGGGATGGAAAAATATATTCCATGCAAATGGAAACCAAAAGAAAGCTGGAGTAGCAATTCTCATATCAGACAAAATAGACTTTAAAATAAAGTCTATTAGAAGAGGCAAAGAAGGACACTACATTATGATCAAGGTATTGATCCAGGAAGAAGATATAACAATTGTAAATATTTATGCACCCAACATAGGAGCACCTCAATACATAAGGCAAATACTAACAGCGATAAAAGGGGAAAGCAACAGTTACATATTCATAGTAGAGGACTTTAACACCCCACTTTCACCAATGGACAGATCATCCAAAATGAAAATAAATAAGAAAACACAAGCTTTAAATGATACATTAAACAAGATGGACTTAATTGATATTTATAGGACATTCCATCCAAAAACAACAGAATACACATTTTTCTCAAGTGCTCATGGAACATTCTCCAGGATAGATCATACCTTGGGTCAAAAATCAAGCCTTGCTAAATTTAAGAAAATTGAAATTTTACCAAGTATCATTTCCGACTACAACACTATGAGACTAGATATCAATTACAGGAAAAGATCTGTAAAAACTACAAACACATGGAGGCTAAGAAATACACTACATAATAGCAAAGTGATCACTGAAGAAATCAAGGAGGAAATCAAAAAATACCTAGAAACAAATGATAATGGAGACACGACGACCCAACACCTATGGGATGCAGCAAAAGCTGTTCTAAGATGGAAGTTTATAGCAATACAATCCTACCTTAAGAAACAAGAAACAGTTCAAATAAACAATCTAGACTTACACCTAAAGCAATTAGAGAAAGAAAAACATAAAAACCCCAAAGTTAGCAGAAGGAAAGAAATCATAAAGATCAGATCAGAAATAAATGAAAAAGAAATGAAGGACATGGTCACAAAGATCAATAAAACTAAAACGTGGTTATTTGAGAAGATAAACAAAGGAGAAAAAACATTAGCCAGACTCCTCAAGAAAAAAAGGGAGAAGACTCAAATCAATAGAATTAGAAATGAAAAAGGGGAAGTAACAACTGACACTGCAGCAATACAAAAGATCATGAGAGATTACTACAAGCAACTCTATGCCAATAAAAGGGACAACCTGGAAGAAATGGACAAATTCTTATAAATGTACAACCTGCCAAGACTGAATCAGGAAGAAATAAAAAATATGAACAGACCAATAACAAACACTGAAATTTAGACTGTGATTAAGAATCTTCCAACAGGGCTTCCCTGGTGGTGTAGTGGTTGAGGGTCCGCCTGCCGATGCAGGAGTCATGGGTTTGTGTCCCGGTCCAGGAAGATCCTACATGCCATGGAGTAGCTGGGCCTGTGAGCCATGGCTGCTGTGCCTGCACATCTGGAGCCTGTGCTCTGCAGCAGGAGAGGCCACAACAGTGAGAGGCCGGTGTGTCACAAAAAAAAAAAAAAAAATCTTCCAACAAACAAAAGCCCAGCAACAGATGGCTTCACAGGCGAATTCTATCAAACATTTAAAGAAGAGCTAACACCTATACTTCTCAAACTCTTCCAAAATATAGCAGAGGGAAGAACACTCCCAAACTCATTCTACGAGGCCACCATCACCCTGATACCAAAACCAGACAAAGATGTCACAAAGAAAGAAAACTACAGGCCAATATCACTGATGAACATAGATGCAAAAATCCTCAACAAAATACTAGCAAACAAAATCTAACAGCACATTAAAATGATCATACACCATGATCAAGTGGGGTTTATCCCAGGAATGCAAGGATTCTTCAATATATGCAAATCAATCAACGTGATACACCATATTAACAAATTGAAGGAGAAAAACCATATGATCATCTTAATAGATGCAGAGAAAGCTTTCGACAAAATTAAACACCTATTTATGACAAAAACCCTGCAGAAAGTAGGCAAAGAGGGAACTTTCCTCAACATAATAAAGGCCATATATGACAAACCCACAGCCAACATCGTCCTCAATGGTGAAAAACTGAAAGGATTTCCAGTAAGATCAGGAAGAAGACAAGGTTGCCCACTCTCACCACTCTTATTCAACATAGTTTTGGAATTTTTAGCCACAGCAATCAGAGAAGAAAAGGAAATAAAAGGAATCCAAATTGGAAAAGAAGAAGTAAAGCTGTCACTGTTTGCAGATGACATGATACTATACATAGAGAATACCAAAGATGCTACCAGAAAACTACTAGAGCTAATCAATGAGTTTGGTAAAGTAGCAGAATACAAAATTAATGCACAGAACTCTGGCATTCCTGTACAGTAATGATGAGATATCTGAAAATGAAATTAAGAAAACACTCCTAGTTACCATTGTAACAAAAAGAATAAAATACATAAGAATAAACCTACCTAAGGGGACAAATGACCTGTATGCAGAAAATTATAAGACATTGATGAAAGAAATTAAAGATGATACAAATAGATGGAGAGATATACTATGTTCTGGATTGGAGGAAGCAACATTGTGAAAATGACTCTACTACCCAAAGCAATCTACAGTTTCAGTGCAATCCCTAGCAAACTACCACTGGCATTTTTCACAGAACTAGAACAGAAAATTTCACAATTTGTATGGAAACACAAAAGACCCCGAATAGCCAACACAATCTTGAGAATGAAACATGGAGCTGTAGGAATCAGGCTCCCTGACTTCAGACTATACTACAAAGCTACAGTAATGAAGACAGTTTGGTGCTGGCACAAAAACAAAAATATAGATCAATGGAACAGGATAGAGAGCTCAGAGATAATCCCATGCACATATGTTCACCTTATCTTTGATAAAGTAGGCAAGAATATACAGTGGAGAAAAGACAGCCTCTTCAAAAAGTGGTTGCTGGGAAAACTGGACAGGTACATGTAAAAGTATGAGATTAGAACACTCCCTAACACCGTGCACAAAAATTAGCTCGAAATGGATTAAAGACCTAAATGCAAGGCCAGAAACTATCAAACTCTTAGAGGAAAACATAGGCAGAACACTCTATGACATAAATCACAGCAAGATCCTTGTTGACCTACCTCTTAGAGAAATGGAAATAAAAACAAAAATAAACAAATGGGACCTAATGAAACTTACAAGCTTTTGCACAGCAGAGAAACCATAAACAAGACCAAAAGATAACCCTCAGAATGGGAGAAAATATTTGCAAATGAAGCAACTTACAAAGAATTAATCTCCAAAATTTACAAGCAGCTCATACAGCTCAAAAACAAAAAAAAAAAACAAACAACCCAATCCAAAAATGGGCAGAAGACCTAAGTAGACATTTCTCCAAAGAAGATATACAGATTGCCAAAAAACACATGAAAGAATCTTCAACATCATTAATCATTAGAGAAATGCAAATCAAAACTACAATGAGATATTATCTCACACCTGTCAGAATGCCCATCATAAAGAAATCTAGAAACAATAAATTTTGGAGAGGGTATTGAGAAAAGGGAACACTCTTGCACTGCTGGTGGGAATGTAAATTGATACAGCCACTGTGGAAAACAGTATGGAAGTTCCTTAAAAAACTACAAATAGAACTACTGTATGACCCAGCAATCTCACTATTGGGCATTTACCCTGAGAAAACCATAATTCAAAAAGAGTCATGTACCACAATGTTCATTGCAGCTCTATTTACAATAGCCAGGAGATGGAAGCAACCTAAGTGTCCATCATTGGATGAATGGATAAAGAAGATGTGGCACATACATACAATGGAATATTACACAGCCATAAAAAGAAATGAAATTGTTATTTGTTGTGAGGTGGATGGACCTAGAGTCTGTCATACAGAGTGAAGTAAGTCAGAAAGAGGAAAACAAATACCATATGCTAACACATATATATGGAATCTAAGGAAAAAGAAAAAAAAGCGTCATGAAGAACCTAGGGGTAAGACAGGAATAAAGACACAGACCTACTGGAGCATGGACTTGGAGATATGGGGAGGGGGAAGGGTAAGCTGTGATCAAGTGCGAGAGTGGCATGGACATATATACACTACCAAAAGTAAAGTAGATAGCTAGTGGGAAGCAGCCGCATGGCATAGGGAGATCAGCTCGGTGCTTTGTGACCACCTAGAGGGGTGGGATAGGGAGGGTGGGAGGGAGGGAGATGCAAGAGGGACGAGATATGGGAACATATGTATAACTGATTCATTTTGTTATAAAGCAGAAACTGACACACCATTGTAAAGCAATTATACTCCAATAAAGATGTTTAAAAAAAGAAACAACATAAAAGTATTTCTAGACAGTTCTCATTCACGTTACAAATTTTAATTAGAGAGGTAGGTAGTTTCAGCATAATCCTTTAATTTTCAGAGTTTAGCTCAGAAATATGCACATTAAAGTTGGCATTTCCCATAAAGGAAGAAAGTTTCAAAACAAGGATGGATATATACATTTTTTTCATTGTTGCTTTTCTCTGTTCCTTGAAATCTTGTTCTGACTTCAAGTCATGGCAATCTTCCACCTTTTGCTGACATGTCAACACAAGAATACAGTGATTTCCTAATAAAGGCTTCAGCTGTCTGAAATTCTCTTTCAACAGTGGGTACTTCCTTTCTGTGTATTTAATTAAGTTTGTAAGGTAATTAACTCTCCTGATCTCTAGAACCATAACTATATATGTTCAGACATCTAAATCATAGTTCTTTTAAGCATACTTGCTATTTCTTCATTTTGTGCTCAAATGTCAGATTATGTCTTCATCAAAAGGAGTTTTGTTTCAAATGAATTAAGTCAGACTTGTTTGAAAAGTAATTTCAAAGTCAACCAGCAGTATAAAAACAGAGTTTGGCTTGCCTCTTTCCCTTTATGCTCAGAAAGTCAGAAAACCATAACTGGTGATATTTGTTACTTGTGTGTACAGTCAAATGATATCCTGGAAGCACATTGAATAATCACCAAAATGACAGGATCCTGACAAGAGTTACTTATTGACTGGCCTCAATTTCTCTTACTCAGGAGTTGCAGAAATATATGTTTCTATGATGAATACTTTCCCAATGACTACATTGGGAAATCTTCCTATCATTCTTTGCACTATGTGAGACTGTATGGCTTTTCTGCTAGAAAATCCCTTTCCTGTTTATTTATTTTGTTTTTTTTGGCCATACGCGGGCCTCTCACTGTTGTGGCCTCTCCTGTTGTGGAGCACAGGCTCCTGACGTGCAGGCTCAGCGGCCATGGCTCACGGGCCTAGCTGCTCCACGGCATGTGGGATCCTCCCAGACTGGGGCACGAACCCGTGTCCCCTGCATCGGCAGGCAGACTCTCAACCACTGCGCCACGAGGGAAGCCCCCTTTCCTTTTTAACATGAAAAATACATAAGAATATAGTGACTCTATGAGGAGCTTTAGACAGATCACTGAATAATGATAAATGGATAAACAGAACCATAATTTGTATTTTTGGAAACAGTTTACAACTTAAAATAAGTTAAAATGTTTTATAATTTTCTGTTTCCATATGGCTCATTTTTAATCTTATATCAATTGTCTGCTGGAGGATGTACTTCTTTACTTCTTTGTAAGTTTCAAAGCTATTTCTGGATCTCAGTTATAAGGTATAGGCTGAATCATTCACATTCTATGAGACTTGGGTTGGCTCAAGGCCAAGGTGTTCAAAGGAAGTTCCATGAATCTTATTTTAATCCTATCTTTGTAAAAGGCCATTAATTATCTTAATAAACTATCTGTTAATAGGTAAGATGTTAACTTTTACTGCAGTAACTCAATTGAAGGAAAATACAACTGTAAAGAAGCTGTCTTTGTAAGTAGTTAAGATCATAGGCTCTGGAATTAGCCAGAGTTCAAACTCTAGCTCTGCCAATTGGTAGTTGTGTGACTTTAATAAACTTTTGCTCACAGCTTAATTTCTTCACCTCTAACATTAAGATATGAAAACTCAAAATAGTACAGGATTGTTTTGACAGTTAAACGAGGTAATGTCTATGAAGCCCTTAAGTAAAATGCTTAGCACATAAGCATTTTATGTATACACATAACTATTAATTATTATTAAAATATAGTTCATACAAAAATAATATTTTGTTAAAACTTCTCTTTACCCCTTCATGTAAAGGTAACTAAAAATAACAGTTGAAGAAATGAAAGTACAATTGTTAGAAAAGCATAAGCACAGAACTTCTCTTTGATTAGACAGATCCTTCCAGGAACTAGAATAAAAACTTATTTAAAAGAACATTTTGGCTCAGTTATTATCACATATTCTTATTCTGAACATTATTTATTTGACTTTTAAAACAAGCACACTTTCAAGACATTTAGAAGAGAGCAAACCTAGCAGATCTGAGTGACTTTAATAACTAACTCGTTAAAAACCTGCAAGAAAATGTATATTGTTCTGTTAATATTCCTCTGAATGTGCTCCTGACCTACCTTTTCTGCCCACTTTGATCTAAGAAGGTTATTCTGGGCAGACAGTTAGCATATGATAAATGTGTACTGTGAGTAATTTATTATTTGTAGGACTAACTGAACAAAGATAGACTTTATAAAAGAAAAAGGAATCAGCTGCTTCTGGGGTGTTTCATAGACCTAAACTTGAAATATTAATTAACACTTTAAAGAGCTACATCTTGTTTTTACATAAGTACAGAAGAAATACATCTCTGGGAATATATAAGGTCCTTTTCAACAATATATAATTTCATTTTGTTTATATAGTTGTGTTTTTCACACTTTGTGAAATTTCCCAGTGAATGCATTATCATTAATCTTAATAGGTCCCTTGCACATGCACAATTCTAGAGGTGAATAGGGAAGCTCCAGTTTCTCAAAGAATAAAAGCAAGTCATGCGGCCCACTGGCCTAAAGCTAACTATGTGAATGGCAATAAGCAGAGTTTAAATGTTTAGCATTTTTAAAATTGACCAGGATATTCATTGCCTAGATAATCAGAATAATCCTGGAAGTCAAAGAAATCCCCAAAAGTGTCATTTTCCTGCCCTTAAAAGTGCCCTGTCATTCAATGTGCCATATGGTATTTATATCATTTTCTTGGAGTTTTATTGGCTTGATCTGAGCAGAAAGATCCTGAGATGTATGTGGATGCAGCACAGGGTTGAAATGATGGAACTGTGTCTGAGGCAAAATTTAAAAATAAGTGTTTGTAAATTATTGTAAACCTATACATCTAAGTAGGTTTTATGGCCAAGAGCTTAAAAGTGTGTTTTAGATACATAGATAAATACATAGATAGAAAAAGTATTGACAAGATATCCAGATTTTATCAGAAAATTTTACTTAAACTCAGTGGTAATTCCCTGAGATAAAATTTATATATTTTAGACATGTATGATATATATATATATATATATATATATATATATAAATTAATGAATTTACTTATGCCTTACTAGAGAGATCAATAAATGAATCACTTCCAGCTTAGAAAGGGCTAAGACAAAGTTTAAGGCATTGAAAGGAATTAGCACTTTCTCTTATTTCAAATTTTGAGCTGTCTTGAATAAAAATATGTTTATGGAATCATGAGGTTAATTTCAAAACAACCAGTCCCTAAGAAGTTGGATCATTATCTCATTTAATCCTTGCATCTAAAAATAATTATGATAGTTCATTAGGTTATATGTATTTTTAATATTAAGACAGAATGAAATAAATTTCCCTTTCATCTCAGGATCACAGTTAGGCCAGAGATTTCTCTTAAAGGCAAAATGGCTTCCATGACTAGACCTCAACACGTGGATTTTTCTTTTGTTTTTTACTATGCAATCTTCATAGTGGTTTTTAATTGTTAAATTTCAATAAAATTTACTCACATAATTGAAAAAGCATTTAATAAGAGATTTATGTGATACCTGCAAAAATGGAAGGCATCAAGTCTTTTAAAAAATACATAAAACTTTCATTTCTGTGTAGGTTTCCAGCTTTCAAATTTAGTTTAACAATTTTTTTTTTTTTTGCTCTAGTGCTAAATGTAACTCAGTCATTTAAAAGACAATATAAATGACCCTCTCTGCCAGGAAAATATTCCTCCAAAGAGATTAAGGGGAAAAAAAATCATACACTAGATTTCACTAAATAATTCTCTAAAAGCTACTTAATATAACAGTAAAGATTGGTCCAGATGGCTCTGTTTGGCTGACACAGTAACTCTTCCAATAACTATAGACATGAGATGATGATTCATTACTATAGCCTGTGGGAGATTTAGTTTTCTTAAAGTGTAATCTTATTTAAAAATAAATTAAACTAATTCAATCTCTCAAATTCAGGACTTCTCTAGGGACTTGTAGGAGAGGAGATAAGGGTTTTGTAGGTACATTTTAATGGAATGTTAGCTTACATAATAAGTCTTTAAAAAATAATATACTATATATTTTAGGGCAAAATTGAGTGGAAGTTTCACAGCAAAATTGAGTGGAAGGCACAGAGATTTCCCATATACCCGCTGTCCCAACTTGTGCATAGCCTCCCCGATTGCCAACATCCTTCACTAGAGTGGTACATATTTTACAATTGATGAATCTACACTGAAACATCATTATTGCCCAGAGTCCATAGTTTACATTAAGGTCCACTCTTAGTGGTGTATATTTTATGGATTTTGACAAATGTATAATGGAATGTATTCATTATTATAGTATCATTCAGAGTAGTTTCACTGCCCTAAAAATCCTGTGTTTCAACAAGTATTAAGCTTTTGATAAGAATTTTTTCTCTAACGTTTTCAAGTTTTCTGAAGTAGTCAAAAATGTCTTATTTTTCCACAAGTGTAGTTATGAAGAGGATACCTTTTTAGGCCTTATATATACCAGACTGGGTATGGGAGAAACTGGTAATCCAGAAACATCAGTAGGCACAGACCAAAAAAGACCCAAGAAAATCTTGCTCTCTCTAACCAAAGGAGCAGAAAAAGGGGCAGCTTTACAAAACAGAAAACTTTTAGACAATTGTCACTCTACTCTAGACAAACACTGTAGAGAACATCCCTATCCTCTCTAGCAAAGGCAAAGTGGAAATCTACATTTTCACCCTTGAGGGTTTTACAGGCATCTCCCGCCCCAGGATGTTGTTCAGGAAGAAAGAATGAAGAGCCAGGAGTTTCATACCTGCTGAGTTTCATTCCAAGGTCATGTCAGTGGAGACTGTGAGGGAAGCCTTGACTTTTAACTCCACCTGACTCCACCAGTAGGGGCCGCCTACCACTCCCCACTGGGTGGTGTCTGAGGAAACCAAGTGGAAAACTGGGCCCTTACCACACATAAACAGTAATAAGGCCACTACCTGACTGCCATGTCAGTGAAGGCCATGTAGGTAGGGAGCAGTAACAAGGTGCCGCCCCATCCTAAATAGGTTAGTATCAGTGTGGCCTAAATTACCATCTCCACCCAGTAGTAGGAGAAGCATTCCCTCATCCCCAGTGTCAATAGAAACTTATTGAGAAACATGACCTTCACCTCCCACCAGGCAAAAACAGTGGCCTCTCTCACTAGGAGGTGTCAGAGGAAGCCTGCTAAAACACAAGATTTAAATAAGATCTATGGTTTCATAACATAACACCCAAAACGTCCATGTTTCAATCAAAAATCACTCATCATAACATGAACCATTAACATTTCCACTTGAATGACAAAAGACAATGAACAGATGCCAGCACGGAGACTATGCAGATATTAGAATGATCTGACAAGAATTTTAAAGAATCTGTTATAAAAATGCTTAATAAGCAATTAGGAATATGATTAAAACAAGTGAAAAAAAAGATGTGGAAATCAAAATGAAATATAAAATATAATAACTCAACAAAAATGAAATACTTAGCTGGAAATCTATCAAAACATGTAAAGGACTTGTGTGCTAACTTGTAAACTATAAAAGAAATAAAAAGACCTAAATAAATGAAGAGACATAACATGCCCATGAATTGGAAAATTCAAATATTAAATATAATTCTCCCCAGATTTATAATTAATATGTAAATTATAATATATAAATTCATATATGTGAATATATGTATATACATGCTATTCTTATGAAAATTCTGGGAAAAATTTTTGCAGATATAGACAAGATTATTCTAAAATTTATATGGAAAAATAAAAGTACTAGGACAGCTAAAACAGCTTTGAAAAAGAACAAAAAAGTGGAAGGGATATCTCTAAGAAACTTTAAGACATTATATAACCATAGTGATCAAGTATGTGAAGTATTGGCAGAGGGATAGACACATACATAGACCAATGGAATAAACGAGTGAACCCAGAAATAGTCCTCAAACAAGTACAACCAACTGATTTTTTCTTCACAAATAGTTCAATGGAGAGAGGATAACCTTTGAACAAATTGGTGCTGGAATATTGGATATCCATAAGCAAAGGCAAAATTTTTTTATAAACAAACTAACTAACAAACCTTTACCAAATCTCACTACTTATACAAAACTTCACTCAAAATGAATAACAATCTTTGTAGAATAGAAAACAATAAAACATTTAGACAGCTTAGGAGAAAATCTTTGGAATGTAGATCTTGGTGAAGATTTGTTAGACTTAAACCCCAAACCATAATCCACAAGAGAAAAAAATGATTAATTGGACTTAATCAAAATTAAAACAAAATTTTACTCTACAAAAGAATTTTCAAGAGGAAAGAAAAAGAGAGGTTAGAGGCTTCAAGAAAATATTTGCAAACCATGTATCTATCAAAGGACCTGTATCAAAAATAAACAAAGAACTCTAAAAATTCTATAGTAAAAAAGTCAAAAAATCCAAGTAGAAAGTGGACAAAATTAATAAAGGGATGTTTCTACAAAGAGCATATTCAGATGGAAAATAATCTCAAAAATATATTCAACATCACTGACCATTAGGAAAATGCAAGTTAAAGATCACTAGGAGATATTATTATACACCAAACAGAATGGCTAAAAGAAAAAAAATGGACAACACAAATACTGCCAAGAATGTGGAGAAACTGAATCTGTCATATGTAGCTGGTGGGAATATAAAAATGGAACAGCAAGCCTGGAAAATATTTGGCAGTTTTCTTAAGCATGTACTTACTATAGAACCCAGTAGTTGCAACCTTGGACATTAATTCCAGAAAAATGAAGACTTACGTATACACAAAAATATGTACATGAATGTTCACAGCAGCTTTACTTGTAAGATCCAAAACCTGAAGACAACTAAAATATTCCTCAAAAGGTAAATTGTTAAACACAATTTAACAATTTGTATATTGTTATACAATATATATCCATATATTGTATATCCATACATTGGATATACATATCATTGAATAATATGCAGCAATAAAAAGAAATAGATTATCAATACACACAACAACTTGGATGGATCTCAAAGGCATTATGCTGAGTGAAAAAAAAATCTCAGATGATCACATACTGTGTATTTTCATTTATGTAACAGTCTAGACAAAATTATAGACATGTTGAACAGGTTAGTGTTTGTCAGGGTTTAGGAAAAGTGGGGTGGGGTGGGGAAGATCGAAGTTCAGAGGGTTATCATTAGTGAGCTCTCTGTGGTGACAGACATTCTGTATCTTGATTGCTGTGACGGTTACAGGAATCTACACATGTGATTAGTTGACATAGATCTATCTATCTATCTATCATCTATCTATACTATGCCAATGTCAACTTCCTGACTTTGATATATTGCACTATAATTATGTAAGATATAACTATTATGAGTAAGTAGGTAAAGATACAGGGAAACTTCCCATGCTATGTTTGCAACTTCCTGTAAATCTCTAATTGTTTCAAAATAAAAAGTTTTTAGAAGTTTAAAACTTGTTCTAAAAATAGTGGTTAGGAGACACTGCACACTACCACTCAGCTTTAAGAATAACAAAATATATTAGCACATTAAAGTGCCCAATGTGTTTAAGTGAAGAAAAGTTTTATTTTTATTAACTTCACATTTCCCAAATTTTTTGATTGAAGAACACAAATTGGGCATTTCTTCTGTAACAAGAAAATGGTGACTAGCATATAAAGCCCAAGTACAAAGGTAACAACATTTGGCTAGACAAAACTTTCTTTATTTGGTTCTGGAAGTATGTATGAGGAAATTGTACAGACATAAATGCCACTCTTTGTTCATTTAGTTATCAAAATTGAATGAAGGATGGTGAAAAAGAACATCTTAAACTACTTTTACTTAAATTTAGAATAGACACTGGGTAAAAAAGGCATTTAGAAAGATTTTCTAATCTAGAATTGAATAAGAAAATGACAGAAGCTTTGAAGATCATGAGAAGATAAATAAATGTGGAGTAGCTATACATAGAACATAGAATTATGTTATCCTGTTTTCAGGAAGTGAGGGTTAGCAGTATTTTTGATAATGCATAGTCCTTCCTGAACAAATTGGTTTTCCACCTTGCTACTTTTGTGATAAAATAAATTCACTTCTTATATCTTCATTTCTACTTCTTATATAAAAAGCATAGAAGTTTTTATTCCATGGTTTTCAAAGCCATTTTTTCTTGCAGTGACTTCCTTTCAGGCCAAAAGCCTATGTTTGAAATTTTACATTTTCTTACATGTAAAGGAGTGCTCCAGCTGCATAACTAGGTATAATTTTACAAAATTTATTTTAAAAATTTGGAGTCAAAATATTCCCCAAATCTGGGGACAATTAAATGTTTTAAGATAGAGGTTGTTCGAAATTAAAATATGATCATATCTTAACCAATAATTGGTGCAGAGTTTTAGACAAAATCAACTCATTACTTTTGAAGAAAACACAGAGCCATTAATATGAAAGCTTAGAAAATATGCATCATTGCGTTTTTAATCCTTTTTCTAAAAGAGATTTTATTTTTAGAACACTTAATGATTCACAGTATAATCAAGCATAGAATAGAATTCCACATACTCTTTGCACCCACACACACACAGCTGAGTTGTACATTTTTTACAATCAATGAACCTGCATTGACACATCATCATCACCCAAAATCTATAGTTGATATTAGAGTTCACTCCTGGTGTTGCAAATGCTATGGGTTTTGAGAAATTTGTGACTTGAATTTACCATTATTGTATCATACACAATGGTTTCAGTGTCCTAAAAATCCTCTGTTCTCTGTGTATGTACCTCTCTATACTCCATAACTCCTGGAAACCACAGATCTTTTTACTGTCTTTATAGATTTTACTTTTTACAGAACATCATAGTGTTGGAATTATACAGTATGTAGCCTTTTCATGTTGGCTTCTTTTACTGCTTATGGCTTGATGGTTCATTTCTTTTTAGCACTGAATAATTTACCATTGGTGGGATGTACTGCAGTTATTTAACCATTCACCTACCAAAGAACATCTCTTTTCTCAAAGTTCTGGCAAATATGAATAAAGCTGCTACAAATATCTGCATGCAGGGTTTTGTGTGGACATGTTTTCTTTGTTCCTTTTTAGCTTTATTTGTATAATGGACAAATAAAAACTGTACATATTTAAGGTATAGACATTGACATACTGATATATGTAAGCACTGTGAAGTGATCACCACAACAAGCTAATTAACATATGCATTACACACACTTGTGTGTGTGGGGGAGGGGCAGTAAGAACACTTAAGATCTACCCTCTCAACAAATATCAATACAGGAATCAGTGTTGCTAATTATAGTCACCATGTTTTACATTAGCTCTCTGGAACATATTCATCTTGCATAACTAAAACATGGTATTCTTTGACATGTCTTCAAGTTGTTTGGATAAATACCAAGAAGTAAGATTGTTGGATCTTATGGTAAGTATAGGATTAGATTTATAAGAAACTGGCAATCTGTCTTCCAAGTGGCTGCCTTGCATTCCCACTAGAAGTTAATGGGAGTTCCTGTTGCTATACATCTTTGTCAGCCTAAAGTGTAGTCAGTGTTTTGGATTTTCACAATTCTAATAGATGTGGAGATAGCTCATTGTTTTAAGTTGCAATTACCTAATGACATATGATGCTGAACATCTTTTCATACATATTCTATCTGTACATCTTTTTGGGTAAGTGTCTCAAATTATTTTTGCCCCAAATTAGATTGTTCATTTTCTTATTATTGTGTTTTAAAAGTTTTTGTACATTTTGGGTAACAGTCCATTAGCAAATATATTTTTTGCAAATATTTTCCCCCAGTCTCTGGCTTGTCTTCTCTTTCTCTTGACTATTATCACATTTTTATAAATACTTTCTTCATTTTAAAAATAAATTTAGGGAGATTGGCTAAGATGGTGAGTAGAAAGACCCTGAGATCACCTTATGTCATGAGCACAACAAAATCACAACTATCTGCATAACAACTATTTATGAAAAAGACCAGAACCTACCAAAAAGGATCTACAACTGAGCACATAAAGAAGGAACCACAACAAGATGCATAGCAGGGGCAGATTCACAATATGCTCAAGTCCCATATACCTGGGTGAGTGACCCACAAAATGGAGAATAATTATATTACAGAGGTTCTGTCAAAGGAGTGAGAGCTTGGAACCCCACATTGGGCTCTGCAGCCCAGGGGTCTTGTGCCAGAAAGATAAGCCCCATTGCATTTGAAGGGCAGCAGCTTACTTTTGGGTGTTCCAGAGGGCTAAGGGAAATAGAGATTTCACTCTTAAAAGGCACGAGCAAAATCTCACATGTTCCAGGACTCAGGGCAGACACGGTAATTTGATAGGAGTCTGGGTCAGACCTTCCAGTTGATCTTGGAGAGTCTCCCTGAGAGGAAAGAGGCAACTGCAGCTCACTCAGGGAACCTAGACACTGGCAACAGTCATTTTAGGGACTCCTACCATATAGACACTGGAACTGGTAAGGGACATTGTAGAATTCTCCCTCTAGCTCATTAGCACCAAGAACTGGCCCCATCAGATATCCTATATGTGCCAGGGCTGGGACACCTCAGGCCAAGCAACTAACTCTGCAGGGACACAGATCCACTCATCAGCAGGCAGCATACCTTAAGAACCCCAGAGCCCACAGCTGCCTCTGGATGTGACCCTGCCAACCAGAGGGCCCAAGACCAAGCTCCACTCATCATTGGGCAGGTACTAGTCTCAGAATTTCCTGGTCCCTAGCCTCACCATGAGGGAGCCTGCTATACCTTCTAGACCAACTTCACCCACCAGGGTGCAGACACCAAACTCAAGAAAACCACAATCCTGAACCTGCAAATTGATCCTGCATATCAGCAGAGCAGACTCTGCCCTGGCCCTGACAACATAAGCTTTGGGACATACCCACTTGTGTCAAGAAACAGCCCCCCCCCAGGAATCTGTCACCAGCTCTGTGTACTCTGGGTCCTGCAACCAGACTCCAAAACCCTGCTCTGCCAGCCAGGATACCAGCACTAAACCCAGGACTGGGCTACACATACCAGTGGGCATGCAACAACTATGGAGTCTTCTGACCCCTAACTCCACCCACCAATGAGTCAGCATAAGCTCTGGGAACCCATGGCTTCTGCAGTCAATCACCTCATGACAGGGTACAACCAACCAGTGGTCAGCAGCCTCCAGACAAGTTAGGGCCTGACAACCAACCAGACCAGGGGCCATCCAAGCCTACCAGACCACACACATAGCCCACAACAAGAAAAGAACTTCTCTAAGAATAAAAGTAAAGGTCACAAATATAAATATGAAAATTATGAAAGGAAAAAGATCATCAGTAAAGGCAAGCATGCAGTAAATGGAGGAAATCATCAAGGCAAAAACTAGTAGGAATGTTAAAACACAAGTAGTAAAATCATCTATATCCACAATAAGAAGTTAAGGGATGCACAAAACAATTAGGTGGAAAACATGACCTCAAAAACAATAATCATAAGGGGAGGAGAGTACAAATGCATGGTTGTTAAATTACAATTCAAATTAAAACAATCACACACATATACATACATATATAGATAAATATTTATCTATCTATCTCTTTCTTTCTCTCTCTCTATATATATATTGCTATATAAAGTGCTCATGGTAAACACAAACCAAATATTTGTAACAGATACACACACATAAAGAAAAAGGACTCCAAACATAGCAATAAATAAAGTCATAAAATCACAAGAGAGGAGAAAAATACTTACTAAAACAACACCAAAACAATTAACAAAATGGCAGTAAGAACATACATATCAATAATTACCTTAAATGTAAATGGACTAAATGTTCCAATCAAAAGATATAGAGAGGCCGAATGTATACAAAAACAAGACTGGTACATATGTTGGCTACAAGAGACTAACTTCAGATCTAAAGACACATACAGAATGAGAGTAAGGGGATGGAGAAAGGTATTCCATGCAAACAAAAATCAAAAGAATGCTGGGGTAGCGATACTTATATTACACAAAATAGACTTTCAAGCTATTAGATGGGGGGAGGACCTTCAACATGGTGGAGGAGTAAGAGGTGGAGATCACCTTCCTCCCCAGAAATATATCAAAAATACATATACATGTGGAACAACTACAGAGCACCTATTCAATGCTGACAGAAGACCTCAGACTTCCCAAAAGGCAAGAAACTCCCCACGTAACTGGGTAGGGTAAAAGAAAAAAGAAAAAAACAGAGACAAAAGAATAGGGACAGTACCTGCACTTCTGGGAGGGAGCTGTGAAGGAGGAAAAGTTTCCACATACTAAAAAGCTCCTTCACTGGTGGAGATGGGGGTGGGGGTGGGCGGGGGAGACCTTTGGAGCCACAGAGGAGAGCCCAGCAACAGCGGTGCAGAGGGCAAAGTGGAGAGATTCCCACACAAAGATCAGTGTGGACCAGCACTCACCAGCCTGAGAGGCTTGTCTGCTCACCCGCCAGGGTGGGTGGATGTTGGGAGCTGAGGCTCAGGTTTTGGAGGTCAGATCCCAGGGAGACGACTGAGGTTGGTTGCATGAACACAGCCTGATGGGGTCCAGTGTGCCACAGCTAGCTGGGAGGGAGTCCAGGAAAATGTCTGGAACTGCCTAAAGGCAAGAAACAATTGTTTGGGGTATGCGAGGAGAGGGGATTCAGAATACCACCTAAACAAGCTCCAGAGATGGGAGTGAGCTGCAGCTACCAGCAAAGACACCAGAGGTAGGCATGAATCACTAACGCTCCTGCTGCAGCCGCCAAGAATCCTGTGTGCAAGCACAATTCTCTACCCACACCTCTCCTCCTGGGAGCCTGTGCAGCCCGTCACTGCCAGGGTCTCATGATCCAGGGACAACTTCCCTGAGAGAGCACAGGGCCCGCCTCAGGCTGTTGCAATGTCAGGTCGGGCTCTGCAACCGCAGGCTCACACCGCATTCCGTACTCCTCCCTCTCCACAGCCTGAGGGAGCCAGGACCCCCTAATCAGCCACTCTTTTAACCTCCTCCTGTCTGGGTGAAGAACAGACACCAGACGGCGACCTACATGCAGAGGCAGGGACAAATCCAAAGCTGAACCTCAGGAGCTGTGTGGACAAAGGAGAGAAAGAGAAATTTCTCCATGGAGCCTCAAAAGAAGTGGATTAAATCTCCACAATCAACTTGATTTATCCTGCATATCTGGAATAGTTGAATAGACAATGAATCATCCCAAAATTAAAGTGGAGGACTTTGGGAGCAACTGTAGACTTCGAGTTTCCTGTATGCAACTGACTATATTCTGATTTATATGGTTATCTTAGTTTAGTTTTAATGCTTTTTATTACTGGTGGATTTGTTTATTGGTTTGGATGCTCTCTACATTTTTAAATTACTTTTTAAATTTTAATAATTTTTTTTTTTATGTGGTACGCCAGCCTCTCACTGCCATGGCCTCTCCCATTGCAGAGAACAGGCTCCGGACGCGCAGGCTCAGTGGACATGGCTCACGGGCCCAGCCGCTCCGCGGCATGTGGGATCTTCCTGGACCAGGGCACGAACCCGCATCCCCTGCATTGGCAGGTAGACTCTCAATCATTGCGCCACCAGGGAAGCCCTTAATAATACTTTTTATATTCTTTATTTTAATAACTTTATTTTATTTTATTTATTTTTTTCTCCATTTTCTTCTGAGCTGTGTGGCTGACAGGGTCTTGGTGCTCCAGCAAGGTGTCAGTCCTGATCCTCTGAGGTGGGAGAGCCGAGTTCATGACATTAGACCACCAGAGACTTCCTGACCCCATGTAATATCAATCGGCGAGAGTTAGTCCAGAAATCTCTGTCTTGACACTAAGACCCAGCTCCACTCAGCGACCAGCAAGCTCCAGTGCTGGACACCCCATGACAAACAACTGGAAAGCCAGGAACTCAACCCAACCCATAAGCAGAGAGACTGCCGAAAATCATACTAAGTTCACAGACACCCCAAAATACACCACCAGACATGGTCCTGCCCACCAGAAAGACAAGATCCAGCCTCATCCACCAGAACACAGGCATCAGTGCCCTCCATCAGGAAGCCTACATAAGCCACTGAACAAACCTTACCCACTGGGGACAGACACCAAAAACAACAGGAACTACGAACCTGTAGCCTGCAAAAAGGTGACCCAAACACAGTAAGTTAAGCAAAATGAGAAGACAGAGATATATGCAGCAGATGAAGGAGCAAGGTAAAAACTCACCAGCCCTAACAAATGTAGAGGAAATAGGCAGTCTACCTGAAAAAGGTACTAAGAGAAATGAGAGAAAATATTTCCAAAATCCTGGAAATAGAATTTACAAAGTACAAGAAACGTTTAACAAGGACCTAGAAGAACTAAAGAGCAAACAAAGATGAGCAAAACAATAAGTGAAACTAAAAATTCTCTAGAAGTAGTCAATAGCAGAATAACTGACAGAGAAGAAAGGATAAGTGACCTGGAAATGAAATAGTGGAAATAATTGCTGCAGAGCAGAATAAAAATGAAAAGAATTGAAGAAAGTTTCACAGACCTCTGGGACAACATTAAAAACACCAACATTCGAATTATAGGGTTCCTAGAAGAAGAAGAGAAAAAGAAAGGGACTGAGAAAATATTTGAAGAGATTATAGTTAAAAATCTCACTAATATGGAAAAGGAAATAGTCAATCAAGTCCAGGAAGAGCATCAAAAATATACAAAGAAAAAATATTAAAATCAGCAAGGGAATAGCAACAAATAAAATACAAGGGAATCCCCATAACGTTAACAGGTGATTTTTCAATAGAAACTCTGCAAGCCAGAAGGGAGTGGGAAGATATATTTAAAGTGATGAAAGGGAAGAATTTACAACCAAGATTGCTCTACCTAGCAAGAATCTCATTCAGATTTGACAGATAAATAAAACCTTTTCAGACAAGCAAAAATTAAGAGAATCCAGCACCACCAAACCATCTTTACAACAAATGTTAAAGGAACATCTCTAGGCAGGAAACACAAGAGAAGGAAGAGACCTACAATAATCAACGCAAAATAATTAAGAAAATGGTAATAGCAGCATACATATCAATAATTACCTTAAATGTAAATGGATTAAATGCTCCAACCAAAAGATATATAGTGCTGGAATGGATATAAAAACAAGATCCATATATACGTTGCCTAAAAGAGACCTATTTCAGACCTAGGGACACATACTGACTGAAAGTGAGGGGATGGAAAAGGATATTCCATGGAAATGGAAATCAAAAGAAAGCTGGAGTAGCAATTCTCATATAAGACAAAATAGACTTTAAAATAAAACCTATTACAAGAGACAAAAAGGACACTACATAATGATCAAGGGATCAATGCAGGAAGAAGATATAACAATTGTAAATATTTATGCACCAAACATAGGAGCACCTCAATACATAAGGCAAATGCTAACAGCCATAAGAGGGGAAATCAACAGTAACATAATAGTTGTAGAGGATTTTAATGCCCCACTTTCACAAATGGACAGATCAAATAAAGTGAAAATAAATAAGGAAACACAAGCTTACATTACATATGATAGAGTTAATTGATAATTATAGGGCATTCTATCCAAAAACAACAGAATACAGTTTTTTCTCAAGTGCTCATGGAATATTCTCCACCATAGATCATATCTGGGTCACAAATCAAGCCTTGATAAATTTAAGAAAATTGAAATCATATCAAATATCTTTTCTGACCACAACTCTATGAGACTAGATATCAATTACAGGAAAGAAAACTGTTAAAAATATAAACACATGGAGGTTAAACAATATGTTACTAAATAACCAAGAGATCACTGAAGAAATCAAAATATACCTAGAAATAAATGACAATGAAAAGACAATGGCCCAAAACGTATGGGATGCAGCAAAAGCAGTTCTAACACAGAAGTTTATAGCAATACAATCCTACCTCAAGAAACAAGAAAAATCTCAAATGAAAAACCTAAACTTACACTTAAAGGAATTAGAGAAAGAAGAAAAAAAATCTCCAAAGTTAGCAAAAGGAAAGAAATCATAAAGATCAGATACACTACCAAATGTAAAAGAAATAGCTAGTGGGAAGCAGCCACATAGCACAGGCAGATCAGTTCAGTGTTTTGTGTCCACCTAGAGGGGTAGGATAGGGAGGGTGGGAGGGAGATGCAAGAGGGAGGAGATATGGGGATACATGTTTATGTATAGCTGATTCACTTTGTTATAGAGCAGAAATGAACACACCATTGTAAAGCAATTATACTCCAATAAAGATGTCTAAAAAAAGAAATAAATGGAAAAGAATTGAAGAAAACGATAGCAAAGATCAATAAAATCAAAAGCTGGTTCTTTGAGAAGATAAACAAAATTGATAAACCATTAGCTAGACTCAACAAGAAAAAAAAGGAGACGACTCAAATCAACAGAATTAGAAATGAAAAAGGAAAGTAACAACTGACACTGCACAAATACAAAGGATCATGAGAGAATACTACAAGGAACTACATGCCAATAAAAAGGACAATGTGGAAGTAATGGACATATTCATAGAAAAGCACAACCTTCCAAGACTGAACCAGGAAGAAATAGAAAGCATAAAGAGACCAATCACAAGCACTGAAATTGACACTGTGATTAAAAATCTTCCAACAAACAAAAGCCCAGCAACAGATGGCTTCACAGGCGAATTCTATCAAACATTTAAAGAAGAGCTAACACCTATCCTTCTCAAACTCTTGCAAAATATAGCAGAGGGAGGAACACTCCTAAACTCATTCTATGAGGTCACCATCACCCTGATACCAAAACCCAACAAAGATGTCACAAAGAAAGAAAAGTATAGGCCAATATCACTGGTGAACATAGATGCAAAATCCTCAACCAAATATTAACAATCAGAATCCAACAACTCATTAAAAGGATCATAAACCATGAACAATTGGGGTTTACCTCAGGAATGCAAGGATTCTTCAATATATGCAAATAAATCAGAGTGATACACCATATTAACAAATTGAATGATAAAAGACTTATGATTAACTCAATAGACACAGAAAAAGCTTTTGCCAAAATTCAACACACATTTATGATAAAAACTCTCCAGAAAGTAGGCACAGAGGGAACTTACCTCAACACAATAAATGGCAAAAGCTGTATATGACAAACCCACAGCCAACATCGTTCCCAATGGTGAAAAACTGAAATCATTTCCTCTATGATCAGAAACAAGACAAGGTTAGCCACTATTATAAACATAGTTTTGGAAGTTTTAGCCACAGCAATCAGAGATGAAAAAGAAATAAAAAGAATCCAAATCAGAAAAGAAGTAAAACTCTTACTGTTTGCAGATGACATGATGCTATACATAGAAAATCCTAAACATTCTACCAGAAAACTAGTAGAGCTAATCAATAAATTTGGTAAAGTAGCAGGATACAAGATTAATACACAGAAATCTCTTTCATTCCTATACATTAATGATTAAAAATCTGGAAGAGAAATTAAGGAAACACTCCCATTTACCATTGCAACATAAATAATAAAATACCTAGGATTAAACCTACCTAAAGAGACAAAAGACCTGTATGAAGAAAACTATAAGACACTGATGAAATGGATTAAAGATGATACAAACAGTTAGAGAGATATACCATGTTCTTGGATTGGAAGAATCAACATGGTGAAAATGACTATACTACTCAAAGTAATCTACAGATTCAATGCAATCCCTATCAAACTACCAAAGGCATTTTTCACAGCACGAGAACAAAAAATTTCACAATTTGTATGGAAACACAAAAGACCCCAAGTAGACAAAGCTATCTTGAGAAAGAAAAACAGAGCTAGAGGAATCAGGCTTCCTGACTTCAGACTATATTACAAACCTACAGTAATCAAGACAGTATGGTACTGGCACAAAAACAGAAATATAGGTCAATGGAACAGGATGGAAAGCCCAGAGATAAACCCACACACATATGGTTACCTTATCTTTGATAAAGGAGGCAAGAATATACAATGGAGGAAAGAGAGCTTCTTCAGTAAGTGGTGCTGGGAAAACTGGATAGCTACATGTAAAAGAATGAAATTAGAACACTTCCTAACACCATACACAAAAATAAACTCAAAATGGATTAAAGATCTAAATGTAACGTCAGACACTATAAAACTCTTAGAGGAAAACACAGGCAGAACACTCTATGGCATAAATCACAGCAATATTCTTTTTGATGCACTTCTTAGAGAAATGGAAATAAAAACAAAAATAAACAAATATGACCTAATGAAACTTAAGAGCTTTTGCACAGCAAAGGTAACCATAACCAAGACAAAGAGACAGCCCTCAGAATGGGAGAAAATATTTACAAATAAAGCAACTGACAAGGGATTAATCTCCAAAATATACAAACAGCTCATGCAGCTCAGTATCTAAAAAAGAAAAACCCAATTAAAAAATGGGCAGAAGACCTAAATAGACGTTTCTCCAAAGAAGATATACAGCTTGCCAACACACACATGAAAGGATGCTCAACATCATTAATCATTAGAGAAATGTAAATCAAGCATACATTGAGATATCATCTCACACTGGTCATAATGGCCATCATCAAAAAATCTACAAAAAGTAAATTCTGGAGAGGGTGTGGAGAAAAGGGAACCCTCTTGCACTGTTGGTGGGAATGTAAATTCATACAACCACTATGGAGAACGGTATGGAGGTTCCTTAAGAAACTAAAAATAGAACTACCATATGACCCAACAATCCCACTACTAGGCATACACCTTGAGTTGGGTCTTCTTTGCTGCACATGGACTTTCTCTGGTTGTGGCGAGTGGGGGGCTGCTCTTCATTGTGGTGCATGGGCTCTAGGCATGCAGGTTTCAGTAATTGCAGCATGCAGGCTCAGTAGTTGTGGCTTGTGTGTTGTAGAGCACAGGCTCGGTAGTTGTGGCTCATGGGCTTAGTTGCTCTATGGCATGTGGGATCTTCCCAGACCAGAGATAGAACCCATGTCCCCTGCATTGGCAGTTGGATTCTTAACTACTCCACCACCAGGGAAGTCCCTATGTTATGTACATTTTAACACAATTTTTTAAAAAAGAATAAACAAAACTAATCTGACAAGTCACAACAGAAGTTCACCTTAGCCTGGCACACTGACTGGAGGGGGCTTCTGGGCTACTGATAAATATTCTATTTCTCAGTCTGGATTGTGGCTTGAAGGTATGTAAGTTCATAGTACTTTATGCATAATCTTGTAATAAAAAGTTTTGTCTTTGTTTTAAAAAAAACAAAAAGAGTCATGTATCACAATGTTCATTGTAGCACTATTTACAATAACCAGGACATGAAAGCAACCTAAGTGTCTATCGACCAATGAATGGATATAGAAGATGTGGAACACATATACAATGGAATATACTCAGCCATAAAAAGAAATGAAATACAGTTATTGGTAGTGAGGTGGCTAGACCTAGAGTCTGTCATACAGAGTAAAGTAAGTTGGAAAGGGAAAAACAAATCCCATATGCTCACACATATATATATAGACTCTAAAAAACGTTTTAAACGGTTCTGAAGAACCTAGGGGAAGGGCAGGAGTAAAGACGCAGATGTAGAGAATGGACTTGAGGGCACAGGGAGGGAGGAGTGTAAGATGTGACAAACTGAGAGAGTGGCATGGGCATATATACACTACCATATGTAAAATAGATAGCTAGTGAGAAGCAGCCCCACAGCATAGGTAGATAACCTCAGTGCTTTGTGACCATGTAGATGGGTGGGATAAGAGAGGGTGGGAGGGAAACACAAGAGGGTGGGGATATGGAGATATATGTATATGTATAGCTGATTCAGTTTGTTATACAGCAACAACTAACACAAAAATGTAAAGCAATTATACTTCAATAAATATGTTAAAAAATAAATAAAATAAAGCTGTTAGATGGGACAAAGGAGGATATTATATAAATATCAAGGTTTCAATCAAAGATGATATAACAATTGAAAATATTATATGCACTCACATAGGAGAACCTAAATGCATAAAGCAAACATTAACAGACATTAAGGGAGAAATTGACAATAACACAATAATACTAGAGAAATTTAACACCCCACTTCCATCAATGGACACATCATTCAGAAAGAAAATCAGTAAGGGAACACTGGCCTTAAATGACACATTAGATTAGATGAACTTAAGGTTCATCTAATAACATGGAGTAACCTCTATCATAGATCACATGTTATGTCACAAAATAAGCCTTGCTAAATTTAAAGAAATTGAAATTATATCAAGAATATTTTCTGACCACAGTGCTGTGAGATTAGAAATCAAGTACAAGGGGAAAAAAAAAACCCACAAACATGTGAGGCTAAACAATATGCTACTAAACAATCAATGGATCACTGAAGAAATCAAAGAGGAAATTTAAAAATACCTGGAGAAAAGTGGAAATGGAAACACAACAATCCAAAATCTATGGGATGCAACAAAAGCAGTTCTAAAGTGGGAATTTTTTAGTGATACAAGCTTACCCCAGGAATAAAGAAAATTCTCAAATAAAAAATTAACATCACACCTAAAGGAACCAGAAAAAGGTGAACAAACAAAAGTAGAAGTAGTGCAAGGAAAGAAATCATAAAGATCAGAGCATAAATAAATGAAATAGAGACTACAAAAAGAATAGAAAACATCAATGAAACTGAGTTGAATTCTTTGAAAAATAAACAAAATTGATAAACCTTTAGCCAGACTCATCAAGAAAAAAAGATGGAGGGCACACATCAAGAAAATCTGAAATGAAAAAGATGTTACACCAACACCACAGAAATACAAATATCATGAGATTACTATGAAAAACTATAGGCTGATAAAAAGGACAGCCTAGAAGAAATGGACAAATTCTTAGAACAGTACAATCTCCACAGACTGAACCAAGAAGAAATGGAAAATATGAACTGACCAATCATCAGTAATGAAATGGAATCAGTAAAAAAAGAACACCCAAAAAACAAAAGTCAAGTCTTCACAGGTAAACCCTATGAAACATGTAGGGAAGAATTAACATCTGTTCTTCTTAAACTATTCCAAAAATATTCAAGAGGAAAGAACACTTCTAAATTCATTATATGAGCCCAACATCACCCTGATACCAAAACAAGACAAAGAAATCACACCCACACACAAAATTTAGGCCAATATCCCTGATAAACATAGATGCAAAAATTCTCAACAAAATATTAGCAAACCAAATCCAACCATACATTAAAAGGCTCATACACCATGATCAAGGAGGATTTATCCCAGGGATGCAAGCATTTTTCTATACCTGCAAACAGATCAATATGATACACCACATTAAACTGAAGAATAAAACCATACGATTATCTCAGTAGATGCAGGAAAAGTTTTGGACAAAATTCAACATCCATTTATGATAAAAACTCTCCAGAAAGTGGTAATAGAAGGAACATACCTCTATATAATACAGGCCATATAAAACAAACCCACAGCTAACTTTATACCCAATGGTGAAAAGCTGAAAGAATTTCCTCTAAGATCGAGAAAAAGACAAGGATGCCAACTCTCACCATTTTTATTCAAAATAAAATTGGGTGTCCTAGCCACAAAAATCAGACAAGAAAAAAGAAATAGAAATAATCCAGATTGGAAAGGAAAAGGTAAAACTGTCACTCTTTGCAGATGACATGATACTATACATAGCAAATTCTAAAGACACCAAAAGCAAACACCAGAGCTCATCAATGAATTTGGTAAAGTTTCAGGGTACAAAATTAATACACAGAAATCTGTTGATTTCTGTTCACTAACAGCACACTCTCAGAAATAGAAATTAAGGAAACAATCACATTACCATTGCATCAAAAAGAATAAAATACCTAGGAATAGATATACCTACATCAGTGTCTTATAGTTTTCTCAGTACAGTAAAATACAGGTATTCCTTGGTCAAACAAAATGTCTACAGTTACTTGAAAAACAATTTGTAAATTTTATGGTGTAGCATTTCATACCTGGATTTCCTATGAAAAGCTTCATTTGGAAAAAAAAATGACAGTGAGAAGCATTGATGTTCTGTTTTCTCTAGTGCATTCTTTCTCCTTCCTTTCTCCCCTTCCTTCTTTCTCTTGTTAATATGCATGTGTATATATTATGTGGATATATACACATATATATTATATATATGTAAATTAAGTTTAAATAAAATTTACTTCTTTTGTGATTTTTGTAATCAGACTCAAATTTTCAAATTACTAAACCAGTAATCTCAGTCCAATTTATTTAGTTTGTTGCCTTTGCCACTAAATTTCTATTTGTGACAAGTCATATGTCTGGTCTAAACTTCTTTTACCATTTTTATAGTATTATGAAAATCTTTGATTATTACAGATTCCTAGTACTTTTTGATAGTTTAATTTAAATTCTTCCATCACTTTAAAATGTTTTTCAAATTATTATTTTTCTTCTGGGTAAATTCTAGATTCACTCTATTTCATTACCTTAAAATTTACCTGAGATATCATTGGAAATGCAGCACATTTATTTGAGAGTACATCTTTACTTACTTTTTTTTGAATCATTATAGATAAGCCTATCCAATTAAAAAGTATGTATTATATATATAATACTCATGCACTCATACCAGCATGAAAATCCACAGAACCCAACGCAAACAGAAACATACATTCACACAAAAATTTATACATATATGTTCATGGCAGTATTATTCATTATAGCTAAAAAGTGGAAACAATCACAATGTCTGTCCATCTGAGGAATGTCTGAGGAATGGAAAAGTTAAATGTAGAATGTAGTATAGCCGGCATACAATGGAGTATTTTTTGGCAAAAAAAACATGATGAAGTACTGATACATCTTACTGTAACATGTCAGAAACTTGAAAACCTTATCCTAATTAAAAGGAACATGTTACAAAGACCACACACTGTATGATTTTACTTATATGAATATTTAGATTTGTGATTTTATTTCCAGAAAAGGAAAATCTTTTGAGATAGAACATAAATTAGTGATTGCTGAGAACTGAGAGTATTGCAGGGGGAATGCACAGTGTCGCTAATGGGTTCAGTGTTTCTTTTTGGTGTAATAATTATTCTACAATTGATAAGGTGATGATTGCTCAACTTTCTGAATATACTAAAAACAAGTGAATATATACTTTAAATCAGTGGTCCCCAAACTTTTTGACACCAAGGACTGGTTTCATGGCAGACAATTTTTCCACAGATAGGGTGAGTGTGGGGGGATGGTTCAGGCGGTAATGCAAGCAATGGTTCAGGTGGTAATGTGAGCAATGGGGAGCAGCAGGTGAAGCTTTGCTCCCTCTCCTGCTGCTTACCTCCTGCTGTGCACCCTAGTACCTAACAGGCCGTGGACTGGTACCAGTCCGCAGACCGGATGTTGGGCACCTCTGTTTTAAATAGATAAATTGTATGGTATGTGAATTATATCTCAATAAAGCTGGTAAATCCACAGGATGTTATTAATGTATATCTCCATGGTCCTATTACTTCTGCTCCTCTACAGAGGTAAACCACTCTCCTTAGTTTGGAATTTATTATGTCCTTATATGTTTTTATACATAGTACAAATTATTATCAACTCTTAAAACTTTATTAAAATACTATATATGTTCTTTTAGAATTTTTTTGTTTTCTCAGTGTTATATTTATGAGATTTATCTAGTTGACTCATAAAACAATAATTAATTTCATCAATTATTTAAATAAACTATATTTATCCATTCAACTGTTGTTGGACGTAGAGGTTTTTCCTGTTGTTTTTCTATTATAAACAATGCTTCTGTAGACACAGAGTATTTATTTTTTCTAGTAAGTAATGTGGCAAGTTCCCGCCCACTTTTATTAAGGTCTTTATTGTTTTTCAACAAGTTTTATAATATTCTACTAAAAATGGTACTCTTATAGAGATTTTTCTAGGTATTGCATGTAGGTAGTTGATATTTTGAATGGGATCATTTTTCCTACTATAAATTTAAGTGTTTATTAGTGGTCTGTAAGATGCTGTTTATAAAATATTAATTTTTAACTCCTTTTACAATAAATTATGAATATATTTCTTTCATCCTCTTGAGTTTTCTAAAATAGTAGAATGCAATCTCCTTTTTCCAATAGTTATACTTCCCTATTGTTATTATGTGACTCATTGTATTAACTAGGTGTTTCAGAGTTATGGTATTAGAAAGACTCTGTCCTTTTCAATATCTCTAGTTTTTCCCAATTAACTGTTTAGGTGGATCTTAGTTCAAAATACATATTTGTCACCAGTGTAATAAATTATCTTCTATTGAAATTTTATTACAAGTCACCTCATTTATTTTGTAATCTACAGAGATTATGACATGTAACCTGATATTGCCTTAAAATAGATTTTTAAATATTTAAGTCAACATATTCTAATAAATAATTTAAAATACTCAACAAGCTTATTGAGAAGTTTTGACCATTTTCTTCTAATTTGCTATTTATCCTCTTGCAAATGACTACTAAATGATTTTCAGTTTTAAGACATTTCATTTCCTTAGACACTTTTAGTTCCCAAGTAAGACTGTTTAGTGAGTTGCTTCCTTATGTCATTCTCTCTACCATGATTTCTAGATAGGAAAATTTCATCATCCTTTCTTATCTATTTATGATTACTCATATAAGTCTGTTGATTGCTCAGCAACTTCATGATAATAGGACAAAATGACAAAAAACCTTGAAAACTAAAAAAAATAATAATTTATGCCAATTAATCATTTTCTGATTAATACATGCTTTGTAGTAGGACTTCATGTGCGCATTGTTGACTCACAAGGCATGAGGGTGCCTAGCTAAGGGGACAAGTTGTAGCCACAATGAGGTCTCAGCTCTCTTCACCAAACTGTGTGTCACAGTCTTGAGGGAGAAATTTTCCTCATTTGCCAGAGGTACTCTGTGGGCTAATGGCAGCCCCACTATATAGAATCAAAACTGGGCTACAAATTGGTATCTGATCTTTATTTTTATCTTTTTATTTCCTTAGAGGAATTGCTGAAGAAACATTATAGCCTCTGTTACTGGGGTGACATATAATTTATTGCCCAAATAAGGGCATTTCTGCAAGTGAAAGAAAGAGTTTGTAATAATTACACTGGGACAACAGGGGTAAACTCAAATCTTTCTGGACAAATCAGGACATTTGGTCAACCAAGTCATTATATAATTGAGTACATTTCTGTGGAAGAAGAATCAAATATGAGACAAAGAAAAAGAGGGCAAAAGTGAGAGAAAGATAGTTCAGTTCCTAACACAACAGAGGTAATTTTAAAAAATTGTGTGAAATCTTAGGAAAGAGGATACATGTTTATGAAAATGTTGAGAAGTAGTATGATCTCCACTTCTGAAACTGTTTATGCTGTCTCTCTCTCTCTCTCTCTCTCTAGCTTTCTCTTTCTCTTCTCTCTCTCAATAGATGTTACAAAAATAGAGAGGGCATAAAGAAAATAACCCTTTTTTTGGTTCATTACAAAACAAATTCACTATGATGTTCATTAAAATTTTGAGTCCCCTAACTTATGGAATTCATCCTTGGAATATTTTTAATATTAGCAAGAACAATGGGGAGAAAGGCATTTCAGCACAAGATATATATGTATTACAACCATATATATGTCAAATATTTATTTTTACCAGTATTGAAATAAATTCTAAAATTACATTTATCTTTGAATATATCTAGCAGGTCTTTGTGATATTTTATTTTTTTAAGAGAAAAACATTCTCCACATTCTCCTTTAATTGTGTTCAAATTACTGTCAAGAGTTCTTTAAATTTTATGTCTTTGCTACACTGTTGCCTCTGAGCTCCAGTGTTGTAGTGAAGCTGTGTAGTCAACGATTTCAGATGCATGATGAGTCCAAGCAATGGAAATTACTAGTTATCTGGTCACCTTTTTGGTCAATAACCTGAAATATTTGCTTTTAGTAATAGTTCCCAGTCATTCACAGAGCTGCTGCTTGCCTGTCTCTGTTTTTTAATTCCTGTGAAATACAATGAAGATAGAAAAAAATATTAAGTTACTCCAAAATCTGCCTAAAGGTCAGTCTGTCTTTTTCTGGCAAAGAAATGTTATGTTCAGATTTAACTCTTCCATTCCTATCTGAGTGCATTTTATTTCTTTTCCTTGTTGGATTGTTGTGGCTAAGACATCCAATAGTATGCTAAATAGAAGTGTCGAGAGTGGACATCCTTGTCTTATTCCTGATTTTAGAGGAAAGGATTTCAGCTTTCAGCATTGAGTAAGATGTTGGCTGTGGGTTTGTCACAAATGGCCTTTATTATGTTGAGATATACTCCTTCAACACCCACTTTCTGGATAGTTTTTATCATAAATGTATGTTGAATTTGTCAGATGCTTTTTATGCATCTGTTGGATGATCATGTGATTTTTATCCTTACTTTTGTTAATGTGATATATCACATTGATTGATTTTTGAATGTTGACCCATCCTTGTGACACTGGAATCAACCCAACTTGATCATGGTGGATGATCCTTTTTATATGTTGTTGGATTCAGTTTACTAATAATTTGTTGAGGATTTTTACTCTGTATTCATCAAAAATGCTGGCCTGTAATTTTATTTTTTTAGTGTCTTTTTCTGGTTTTGGTATCAGGGTAATGGTGGCCTTGTAAAACAAATTTCAGAGTGTTGCATCATCTTCAATTTTTTTGGAATAGTTTGAGAAGGATAGGTATTAATTCTTTATATGTTTGTTAGAGCTCCTTTATGAAGCCATCAAGTCCTGGACTTTTGCTTGCTGAGAGATTTTTATTGCATATTCAATTTCACTACTAGTGATTGATCTGTTCAAATTGTCTGTGTCTTCTTGATTCAGACTTGAAAGGTTGTATGCTTCTAAAAATTTGTCCATTTCTTTTAGGTTGTCCAATTAGTTGGCATATACCTGTTTTTAGTATTCCCTTATGATTTTCTGGTGTCTCTGTGGTATTGGTTATTTCTCATCTTTCGTTTCTTATTTTGTTCTTTTGGGTCCTCTCTCTTTCCTTCTTTGTGAGCATGGTTAAATGATTATCAATTTTTAAAATCTTTTCCAAAAAGACAGCTCTTTATTTCATTGATCTTTTCTACTGTTTTTAATCACAATTTTATTTATTTCCACTCTTGTCTTTATTATTTCCTTGCTCTGATGACTTTGGACTTTGTTCTTAGTTTTCTAATTCTTTTAGGTGATAGGTGAGGTTGTTTATTTGAAATTTTTCTTGTTTCTTGAAGATGGACTATATTGCTCTACTTTTAGAACCGCTTTTGCTCCATCCCATAGATTTTGGAGTGTTGTGTTTCCATTTTCATTTGTCTCAAGGTATTTTCTGATTTTGCCTCTAATTTCTTCATTGATCCAGTGGTTTTGTAGTAACATGTTGTTTAATCTCCCCACATTTGTTTTTTTCCATTTCTCTTTCTGTAGTTGATTTCCAGTTTCATACTGTTGCAGTCAGAAGAAATGCTTGATATAATTTCTATCCTCTTAACTTTATTAAGACTTGTTTTGTGGCCTCCTATGTAATCTATCCAGGAGAATGTTCCATATGCACTTGAAAAAAATGTGTATTCTGCTGTTTTGGTTGTACTGTCCTGTAGATATCTATTAAGCCAAATGTTATATTTTGTTATTTAAGATCACTGTTGCCTTACTGGTTATCTACCTGAATAATCTGTCCATTGAAGTCAGTGGCGTGTTAAAGTCTCCTACTATTATTGTATTATCATTGGATTCTCCCTTCATGTCTCTTAGTATCTTCTTTACATATTTAGGTGCTCCTGTATTGGATGCATATGTGTTAATGTGTGTAGTATCCTATTCTTGTATTGATCCCTTTATGATTATATAATAACATTCTTATCTTTTGTTATAGCCTTTGTTTCAAAGTCTATTTTGTTTGATAATGTTTATTGCTACCCCTGCTCTCTTGTCATATCCATTTGCATGAAGTATCTCATTCATCCTCTCACTTTAAGTCTATATGTGTTTTTACCCTTGAAGTGAGTCTCTTGTAGGCAGCATATTGAAGGGCCTTATTTTTTATCAAAAGAGCCACACTATATATTTTGATCAGAGCATTTCGTCCAGTGACATTTAAAGTAATTATTGATAAGTATGCAATTATACCCATATTATTACTTGTTTTCTGTTTGCTTTGTAGCTTTTCTCTGTTGATTTCTTCTTCTTTTTGTTTCTTACCTTGTGGTGAATGATTTTCCTTAATAGAATGATTTTCCTTTGGTTTTGATGTATCTATTGTAGGTTTTTAAGTTATGGTTACCATGGGGTTCATAGACGTTTATTTATAATTATACTTACTTGTTTTAAGCTGTTAGTCATTTAAGTTCAAACACATTCAAAAAATTGATATTTTTTTACTTCCCTCCCTCACATTTTGTGTTTTTGATATAATATTTTGCATCTTCATTCATATCCCTTAACTGTTTATTGTAGTTATTGTTGCTTTAACTTTTTTGAACTAACTTTATTGGAGTATAGGTGATTTATAATGTTGTGTTCATTTCTGCTTTACAGCAAAGTAACTCAGTTATACATATACATATATTTACTCTTTTTTAGTTCTATTCCCACATAGGTAATTACAGAACATTGAGTAGAGTTCTCTGTGCTATACAGTAGGTTCTTATTATTTATCAATCTCATATATAGTAGTGTACATGTGTCAATTACAATCTCCCAATTTATCCCTCCCCCTTCCCACCTTGGTAACTGTAAGTTTGTTCTCTACATCTGTGACCCTATTTCTGCTTTGCAAATAAATTCATCTCTACCATTTTTCTAGATTCCACATGTAAGTGATATTATATGATATTTGTTTGTCTCTTTCTTACTTACTTCACTGTGTATGACAGTCTCTAGGTCCATCCACATCTCTGCAAATGGCACTATTTTGTTCCTTTTTATGGTTGAGTAATATTCTATTGTATATATGTACCACATCTTCTTTATCTATTCCTTTGTTGATGGGCATTTACATTGCTCCCATGTCCTGGTTATTGTAAATAGTGCTGCAATGAACATCAGAGCATGTACATCCTTTTGAATTATGGTTTTCTCTAGATATATGCATAGGAGTGGGATTGCTGAGTCATATGGTAGCTCTATTTTTAGTTTTCTAAGGAACCCCCTTACTGTTCTCCATAGTGGCTATGCCAATTTACATTTCCACCAACAGTGTAGGAGGGTTCCTTTTCTCCACACTCTCTCCAGCATTTTATTGTTTGTAGATTTTTGGATGATGGCCATTCTGACCAGTGTGAGGTGATACCTCATTGTAGTTTTGATTTGCATTTCTCTGATAATTAATGATGCTGAACATCTTTTCATGTGCCTCTTGGCCATCTGTATGTCTTCTTTGGAGAAATGTTTATTTAGATGTTATGCCCACATTTTGCTTTTACATTTTTTTGGCTTTTAACTTACACACTGGCTCATTTAAGTGATCTTCAATCCTTATTATATGTTTGCCTTTCCTAGTGGGATTTTGATACTTTATATAGAAAACCATAAAATCTCCAACCAAAAACTGTTAGAACTGAAAAGCAAATTCAACAAACTTGCATAGACAATTACTATACCAAAATCTGTTGTGTTTCTATACATTACTAATGAACTATCAGAAAGAGAAAGTTTAAAAAATCCTGTTAAAAATCACATAAAAAGATTAAAATAGGAATAACTTTTCATCAAGGAGGTAAAAGACCTATACTCTGAAAACTATAAAACATTGATGAAGGAAGTTAAAGTTATTACAAAGAAATGAAAATATATTTCATGCTTTTTGATTGGGAAGATTAGTATTGTTAATCTATCCAAAGCTATTTATAGATTTAATGCAACTCCTATCAAAACACCCAAGAGAGTTTTCACAGAACTAGAACAAATAACCCTAAAATTCATATGCAACCCCCAAAGACCCTAAATTGCTAACAAAATCTTGAAAAAAAAAAGAACAAAGCTGGAGATATCACTCTCCCAGACTTCATAATATACTACAAAGCTACAGTAATCAAAACAGCATGGTACTGTCACAAATCAGACACATAGATAATTAGAAGAGAATTGAGAGCCCAGAAATAAACCCTCACACCTATGATCAATCAATTAATCTATGACAAAGGGGGCAAAAATATACAAGGGAGAAAAAACATTATCTTCAACAAGTGGTGCTAGAAAAACTGGACAGTTGCTTGTAAAAGAATGACATTTGAACATTACTTCACAGCATATACAAGAATAAACTTAAAATGGATTAAAGACCTAAAGGTAAGACTGGAAACCATAAAACTCCTAGAAAAGAACATAGGCAAAACACTCTTTGTTACTCTTCATAATATTTTTTTTTGGATCTGTCTCATAAAGAAAAGGAAATAAAAGCAAAAATAAACAAATGGGACATAATTAAACTTAAAAGTGTCTGAACAGCAAAGAAAATCATTGACAAAAATGAAGACAACCTACTTGTAAATGATATGCCCAGCAAGGGGGTAATATCCAAATATTTAAACAGCTCATACAACTCAAAATTATAAAAACAAAGAACTCAAGTCAAAAAATGAGCAGAAGACCTGAATAGACATTTTTTCAAAGGAGACATACAGATGGCCTAACAGGCACATAAAAAGATGCTCAACATCACTAATTATTAGAGAAATACAAATCAAAACCCCAATGAGATATTATCTCACCCTTGTTGAAATGACTACAGTTTCATCAAAAATAACATAAATAGCAAACATTGGTGAGAATGTGAAAAAAAGGGGAACTCTCATATTCTGTTGGTGGGAATGTAAATTTGTGCAGACACTGTGAAAAACAGTATGAAGGTTGTTCAAATAATTAAAAATAGAATCACCATATGACCAAAATTCCATTCCTGTGTATATTATCTGCAAAAGCAAAAACACTAATTCAAAAAGATACATGCACCTCAGTGTTATAACAGTGCTATTTACTATAGCCAAGATATGGAAGCAATCCAAATACCCATCAACAGATAATTGGAAAAGGATGTGATATATACAATGAAATATTACTCAGCCATAAAAAAGAAGAAAATTCTGCCATTTGCAGCAATATGCATGAACCTAGAGAATATTATGCTTAGTGAACTATGTCAGAGTAAGAAAAATACTTTATGATATTACTTAGATGTGGAATTTAAAAAAAAAATACAAATGAATGTATATTCAAAACAGAAACAGACTCACAGATAAAGAAAACAAACTGGTGGTTATCAAATGTTAGAACAAAGGGAGGAGGGGCAAATTAGGGGTATGGGATTAAGAGATACAAACTACTATGTATGAAATAGATAAGCAACAAAGATATATTGTTAACACAGGGAATTATAGACATTATTTTGTAAGAACTTTAAATGGAGTATACTCTGTAAAAATATTGAATCACTATGCTGTATGCCTGAAACTAATATAATATTGTAAATCAACTATATTTCAATAAAAATAAAGTTAATAAAAAGTTTAAAATTTCAATAAAAATGCTATTTACTTCATCTGTCTTGAAATATGTGACAGTGCTTCTTAGAGACCCATTGGGTAAAAATTAATACAAAGTGTTACTAAGGGCTTTCAAAGTTGGAACTATTACTTTTTAAATATTGTTTTGATATGTTAGTGATCATTATTTATTACAGTTAATATCTCCAAGGAGTAGCTGACTATTATGGGGTTCCAAATATGTTTTATTACAGAGAAAAGGCAGACTTGAAATTTTGACATTTAGCTGTAGGAACAAAGAATGAGTGTTTAAAATGAGCTGGAAAAGCTAATAGGAAAGAAATTCTCCTCCCTCTTATTAACCAGGTAACCAAATAATTGCTTAATGTTACTCATTTGTTTATGTAGTGTTTTGCTGAACAAATGTACGTTGGTGCAAATTATGTGAGAGCATCTAATTTTCTCTCAAGATTATAATCCAGTGAGTACTATGTAGGCTTGTGATACATATTTTCAAGCCCAAAGAAGAATGCATAACAGACAGGATGAAAATGATGTAAAGGGAGGACATATTTGCATTCTGTAGAGGGTGTTCTTAGCCACCCTCCTCCCCCCTCTTCTGTCTTTCCTCCAGTCTACAACCTGGGCTCTGACTAAATGTAGAAGAGATGTGCCTAGAAAATCTGGATATACAAGTAACATTTCACTTATCTGGGGATTAGGTTGCTAACAGCTTCAAACATAGTTACTAGTTACTAGTAATCAACAGAGAACAGTACTAGTTACTAGTAATCAACAGAGAACAGGAATTCTTATGGTACATAACTCTTCCCCACATGAAGCTCTACTAGACTGAATTTGGAGGAAAATAATCTGAATATGAAAGTCTCTATTTAAATAAAGAGGGAAAAAATGGAACTGATTTTTATTCCTGTTGTGGTTCTGACAGTATATTAAGTATGTTCAATTACATGGTCTAATGTATTCAATACAGCAATATGCAAAGTATTATCACTGTGTTTACATATGAAATAAAAAGCCTCAGAGAATGTAAAGTCAAACCAAATTTGAAGCTGGCTATGAGCTCAAAGCTCATGAAAATGATAGCACCATCAAGGTCACCCTCAGGTATTATTGTATTATAATATTTATTATCTGTGTATATTTAAGCAATTGGTAGAAAAATAACCATATTAAACAAAAATCACATAAATATTGGGAATAGTAGGTAAAATATTAGAGATTAAAATTATATATCTTGTTTAAGGAAAGAAATATAAGCAATTTAAACAAATTCAGCTACTTAAGGCTGCTTTTGAGACATTATTATTTTTGTTTTCATGCAAAGTAAATTTTTGAAAGGCACACAATGCTTCTTACCCAGTCAGGGTCTTGGTCCTGCTTAGCATTTTTCATCTTATTTGTGATGACTTTCATGATGTTGGAGTTAATGCTGACTTCTTGATCCTGAAAAGGAGAGGAAAGATGTTAGTTCTAAAGCTAATTCCAGTGTCTTTTCTACACACTATTTCTTAGACTTGAGATAAGCATCCATTATGCTTTGGAAGATATCTTAGCATTTTCCTTTACTACTTAATTTTGACTACATATTGTTTTATATTACAATAGGATTATATTGCAATGATGTGTTTATAGAATTTTTGGTTGGATATACAACAGGAAAAAATAGGGAAATATAAATTATTGGTTTTGTTGTTCTATCAGATACCATCACTTACTTATATAACAACAATAAAAATAGGAAAGCAGAGATAATGTTATTTTAATTTTTTCCTTCCTGTCTGCTTTAAAAATAAAATGACTATTTCTACCTATGCTTTTCCTATTAGTGCTTGATATTTTTTCTCTTCTTTGTCCAGCACAGATCTTCTCTTATAATATTTTCCTTCCCCTTCCTTAGAATTAATTTTACAATATGCTTATTGATTTCTCTGATTAGTGGCATATGTTTCAATCATATTGATGTGATTTTTTTCCATTTCTGTAGAGTTAATGTTTCCCCTTTGATCTATAGCATATCTTTCAGATTTTGCCCAAGGTCACATTGCTAATCTAGAAGCCATACACATGCAAAGTGTTATTATGATATTATAGTTATATGATGTAAACCAATAAGTTTTTTCTTATATGCTATGGAGATACCATTGAAATGGAGAAGCATAGGCTTTATAAAACCATAAAAGTTTCCCCTTCTGGTTAGTTCTACCAAGTATTTATGAAGCTTAACAGGTTCCTTGTGCTTATTGCATTTACTGTTTTTCTATACCTAGAAAAATTCAAGAGCATCTCCATATTTTCATAAAATAACAAAATACAATGCTCTAAACAGACTAAAAGCTACATAAGTAAGAGAAGGAAGTCTACATCACTAATTTCAATCTACATAAAATTAACATGGCATAGAGGCATTATAATATTTCTTAATACACTCTGTGTTTAGCAACTTAAAAAACTTTACAATTTTAGGTGATTCTTACACAAAATCTTTGTGGGAGACAGATGGCTAATTTAACTTATGAGGAAAGGAAAACCTAAGGAAGTTAAAACTTCAACCTGAATCACTTAAGAACTACTGGAAAAATAATAATTGTGATTCCATTCTATTTGTAGTTCTTTCTTTTAAAAACTTTTCTATAAAGTTGCATTTATAGCTGATCTAATCATTGCTTCTTGACTGTTCTGTCCCTAGGTGCTTTTGCTTACTCAACCACAGAGGAGGAACAGTATATATAGAATGATGCTGTGTCAGGTTTGGTGAGTTCCTAATGTTTTGGTAAAGTTTCTAATTTTGAAACTGCTGTCCAAATGTATATATTGCATAACACTACTTATATAACAAAATAAATAAATACAATTTTATCATGATGTACTTTTTGTAGAGAAACTGCAATATGTGCATATAGTGGCAATGCAGATGGCATTTCTCTTTTCTTTAAAACTTTTCCATAATTTCCAAATTTTCCATAAAATCATAAAAGTTTGTTTCTTAAGGTAATAAAATCACTTAAACATATTATCTTTCCTCTTTTTAGAATTTTCACTACAAATAATTTACTGTAATCATCATAACTAGGAATGAGTACACACACATCAGAATGAAATTTTAAAACATTTTATATCTATCTCTAAATTCTTAGTATAAGCTTTTTCTACCCTGAATCTCTCTGCATTATTCTTTAGGATGTCACTTTTTGAATTTAACAAATCACACTAAAAGTTTAAAGCACCCTCAACCAGGCAACACAGGCAACGGCAAAAGATTAAGAGTTTGGTCACTACATCTAAGTAGAGAAAGCAAGACAGGTATTTGTCACCCAAAGGATTTAATTTCCTGACTTCTGAAAATATTGCTGAGAAGCATAGAGGAAAAAATTCTGTTGCCAGACACACTGCTGAGTTGTCATCCAAATAGCCTTGAGATGTGCAATCTCAATTGCTTTTTAAAGGAACATCCAGTACAAATAATGATTATGTACCTCACATTTATCCTCATACTGGAAAAGGTTTATCATGATTCATTAATTTTCTTGGAAAAACTTGTCAACATCTCAATTTATATTAAGCTGAGATGAATAAAAATTCACATTTGTAGTACAAAAGAGCTACAGCAGTGCAGAGTTTGCAATCAAACAGGTTAACTAATTTTTCCTCTAGATGATATTAATAGCCTTTCAGACCAATTTGCTTCCAAATCCACAGCATGAATCCTTATGTTCTCAGTGGGTTAAAGGTGCATTTAGGTGCTGGAAGATAGTTATGGCCATGAAAATCATGGGCAGCATTCAAGTCTTCATTTTCTCATTATCTTAAGGTTTAACATATCTCACCCACCAAAACAAAGAAGAAATGCCAAAGTCTAATTTCCCAGACTTCTCCTTTCAGACATGTTATTCACATAATAACAAAAATGACTTCTCAGATTTGCCACTTAAATTCTCCCTCTAGCTCCATACTTCTTGAGCTACATTCAGCTATACTTTACATCCATCAAGATGTACTGGTCAATCATCTTTATCAAGCCTGGCTTTTTGGTACAAATAAAGTCAAAGATAGTATTCTTTTTCCACCTCTGCAGCTTTTCAACTCAATTTTCTCTCATGTGTCAGGTTAATTAATTAGCATACAATGACAGTCTCTTGGAGTCTATGTATTCCCCATCCTTCTCTTCTCTCTCACTGGAATCCAGAGAGTGGTTTTCTCCTATCTTACCAGAGAAAATGACTATGAAAAACTGCACATCTAAGGACATTTCTGATATGCAAGTATGCACAGCTGTTTTGTCCTTTTCAAAGGACAATCTTATCCTACATAAGTTTAAGCCTGGGGAAAGGCAAGGAGCATGCTGAATATAATTAGGAAGTTAGTATGAATTTGTTTAATTTCTATTCTACAAGAGGCCAATAATAAAATAGTAAGAGTATCTAAACACGCTGAGATGAAAAAGAAAGAGACAATACGCTTTTCCTTCATTTCTCCTTTACTTTTCGAAAAGCTTGTAGATGAAACTATGAACAATGAGCTTTTACCATCTAAAAAGGCTATTTGAGGATATCCTTGAGAAAGATATCTATTTTCAAAATCTTCATTATTCTTGTGAAGTTGCTGAGAGTTGGAGAGAAGAAGTAGAATAAAGAAGGACAGAGATATGGAAGAAGGAAAGCTTTCAGTAGCAGAAACTTGCCTGACCAGCTTTTCTTCTTGAGCAGAGGCTCTGCTTCCTTTTGTTGGTGAAGGAGGATGGGATGATGAGCCAAGTATCCCCCTGGGATTTTGAAAGAGGATACAAAGCCCGGAAGGATCTGGTCTTTATTAATGCATTGTGCTTCTTTTGTGCTTCTTTTTTGAATGGGCCAAGTTTGTCTGAGGTCACCTTATTTGCATGCAGAGAACACCAGGGACTGTTGGCCTCATTAGGAAGACCTTGGGGGATTTGGTCACTCTTAAAGGAGGTTGTTATGAGCTGAGGGCTCTCTGAAGTGGAAGTTCATTTTAAAAATGCTGCATTTTAAAAAACTAATTAAATGACTCACCAACGGAGACCAAGATGAGGATTACACTTGTGTATAGCACAACAGCACGGTTCTGACAGCATTAGAATACAAGGAATAGGAGCCTTCCAAAGAAAACAGACAAAATGGGAAAAATTCAACTACTAACAGGTCACTTTTGTGAGACTCCTGAACCATGATGTGAGGGGAATGGATGACATTTCCTACTATCCTCAAGACATTTTTTTTTTTTTTTTTGCGGTACGCGGGCCTCTCACTGTTGTGGCCTCTCTCGTTGCGGAGCACAGGTTCTGGATGTACAGGCTCAGTGGCCATGGCTTACGGGCCCAGCTGCTCCGCAGCATGTGGGATCCTCCCAGACTGGGGCACGAACCCGTGTCCTCTGCATCGACAGGTGGACTCTCAACCACTGCACCTCCAGGGGAGCCCCATAAGGTCCTTTTTATAGAGTCAATAGGTAAAGACAAAAACAGTGGCTTCGTAGAGGACAGAGCACTAAATCAGGAGGAGTGGACAAAAGGGGAAATGAAAATGATATAGCAGTGGACTTGGCTTGACCTCTGATTCACACTATCATTTGGAAAACACAACAGGCCAGCCAATTTTTATCAACTATAGTGTGCCAGAAACTCGTGGCTTGCCAGCAACTTAGAATTCTTTCCAAATTAGTTTCAATATATTCTTCTAAAGGTGGGATAAAGTAGCCAGTGTATCATGGAGCCCGATATCTGTTTTTTTTAATTAATTAATTAGGCTGTGTTGACTCTTCCTTGCTGTGCGCCATCTTTCTGTAATTGCGGTGAGTGGGGGTTGCTTTTTGTTGTGGTGTATGAGCTTCTCATTGTGGTGGCTTCTCTTGTTGCAGAGCATGGGCTCTAAGCATGCAGGCTTCAGTAGTTGTGGCTTGTGGGCTCTAGAACGCAGGCTCAGTAGTTGTGGCACACGAACTTAGTTACTCTGTGGCACGTGGGATCTTCCCGGACCAGGGCTTGAACCCGTGTCCCCTGCACTGGCAGGCAGATTCTTAACTACTGTGCCACAAGGGAATTCTCCCCAATACCTGGTTTTAATATTCTGTTTGTCTACTCACAGATCATCAGTATCCCAGCTTAGTCTCGTATCCATCCCTTACTCTCAGACCGTAGTTCCTGCATCTAACATTCTGGGATAAAATGTCACATGTGCTTTTTGCTCCAGTGATATGCCTCTAATATCTCTTCCTTCTGTTTATAGCTCAATATCTATTTTGTGTCCAGACTATCTCCCTTTTTTAAATCTCAGAAATATCTTGAAGGCCTTATCTTGGGGTCTTCAATAGCCCCAGGGGGAAAAAATAAATACAACAACTTTTTCATTGGTCACTTTGCTAAGCTGAGAGCTGAGAGGGGAGGAAGATGGATAAGCTTTCTCCTTTTATTTTTCCAGTTATAAACATTGCTTTTTTTTCAACACTGATTCCCTACATTATATGAGAAAAGCCTTTCAGTGATGATGAAGTTAACAGACTACCGTTCATGTTTCAAAGACTGCCTTTGCTGGTACTACAGTAATGGCAAGATTATAATGAAATAAAACTGCCAGTTGTAAATTGTATATATAGAATCTTTTGGTCAGGTGTAATTTAAAGAATATCATGTCAAATGGGTGACAACTCACAGGTTTAACACTGAGTGTAGATTTCAGAATGAAATGAACTACATCAGCTATGTAACGTGAAAGAAGAAACACAATCAACAGTTTAATGTAAGACTTAACTCCTTAAAACTTGCCAACTTTTATAACTGAAGAAAAAATTAATGATGGGGTTTTATGATACCTACTAATGTGTGCAGGGACTTCTTCTAATTTTGGCCCCTGTAAAAGGAGTTTCCTACAGACAAAAAAGGTCATGGTTCTCTGGTAGAAGTTGGGGTTTGTGCCCCAGGTTTTCTTTCTATGGATGAGTAATTTAGACTTCTCTCACAGCTTGGAAACTGGCATAGGAGGGCAGGAATATAGGGCAGGATATTGCACAAAGGCCACTGATAAGGTGATCATATCATTTATGTGCCAAACTGAGATAATTTTGAGAGTGAACTCCATGATAATCTAGGAGGACATCAAAACAATGGGTAAATCAGGACATGGTTATCAATTCATACAGAAAATGGGAATGGGATCAGAACTGATATAATGAGAGTAAGTAGGAAGATTTCTTTGGGTGACAAGGCTACCTAACAACCTACTCTTTCTTCAAATTGCTAAGGATACATCTTTCAGGCACTTTCAGAGTCTGTGAAAGAGACTGTGTTTGTCACCCCGATATCCATCTCTCATTCTTCTATAGCAATGGAACTTTCAATTGAGCACATGCCAGTCCAACTAAACTTTGTATTTTTTGTTTGTTTGTTTTTCCTATCAGCTCTCTTGCAGCTATCTTTGGCCAAATGACTAGGTTTTGCCCAAAGGAAAGTTAGTGAAATTTATGTGTGCTATGTCTGATTGGTGTACTTAAAAGGAATAAAATATACTCTCCCCTTTCCCTTGCTTTGTTCCTTCAGAATGAAATGAAGGTAAGTTGACATAATCTGAAGCAGTCATCTTCAATCACGACAAGACAGAATAAGCCTGGATCCCCAACACCTGAGGTATCAGCCTTGGAACACTTATGCTGAAACTGCTCAGACTATTAACTGAGAGAGAAACAAACTCCAGCTTGTTCAAGCCACTGATATGTGGACTTTATCCAGCAGCTCAGTGTGTATCCTGACTAATACAGGGTGCCTTTGCTTTAGTCTTCTCTCAAAGAGAGGCTTGAACTCTCACCTAGCTCCTTCCCTTCCATACTTATTGGACTAAGTGAGAGGTGTCAGCCAATTCCAGCTCATTAGCCAAGGCAAAGCATACTTCATTAGAGACTGCTGATCATTTTCTGAATTGTACTCTAAGTTTTTAGAAAAAAATAATAATAAAGGTTCATTTGTGGCCATTTATAATTCAAATTCAACTATTTTAAGAACTGTTTCCTCAATAACTTTGAGGATTAATTTATATCTCAGGGCTGAGTTTGAAGTGGGAACACTACATAACTGTCACAACTTGAATATTGTCACCAAGATCTGAGTTCCAGCACATCAAGGACCAGCTCCTCCAGCATTTCTGTTGCTTTCAGGGTCCCAAGCATGGAAGGAATCATAGTCCTAGCTGTGACTTTTCCTTGAAAAATAATGGTGGCTCTTACAAGAGAACTCTTTTAAACCTGTGCCTCTTTACTATACTAATAAATGCCTGAGGTAAAAAGGAGATAAAAAGTTGAAAAACATAGAGATTAGGAAGCTAGGAAACATGGAAGACAGGTTTAGCTTCATGTATGGTAAAGTATCTTCGTCACAATTAGACTTGTTTAACAATAGACTGTTCTACTGTTGAAGTGTTAAGGTTCCTGGCACAAAACAGAGGGCTACATCAGGATCACCTGGTATTCCTCTCAGAATGTACTTATCTGAAAATAATATTAATAAGAAAAATATTTAGCTAACTTATTTAAAAGAGCTTGTTGTGAATACCTAGCTTTCAGCATGGACTGTAATTCTCTTTGCAATTTTAAGGCAATAATGTATTAATAGGCAAGAAACAAGACTTTCTGAATGCAGCCAAAGATACTGACACACATCCTTCCTCTGAGGTTGTCAAAAGAGATATACACCCAGGAAACAATGGCAAAGACAAGAAACGCACTTGCTGGTTTTGAATCAAACTCGCATCTGGAGGAGAAAGCAGAGCCAAGGCCACGTGGCTCTGAACAATGGCTCTGCCTTTAGTTTTCCAGTAAAGCCTGTCTCTCTACACAGGCTTACATTATTCCCTCAACAAAAGTGTCTAGTTTATCAGTTTAAAGTCTTCACACATGGTGATATAAGTTTGAGAAAAGAAAGGCAGTGGCGTAACAAGAATTTAGTTTCCTTCTTACCTCTTGACAGGATACTTGGAGTAGAGTGTCATGAGGAACTCCACAGATAAAAGGGGACAGAAAAAAGGTTCACACAGATTTACTGCATCAGACCTGCTCTGTGTAGCTCCCCTACTTCCAATGAGTTCTGACTCAATTCATGGACCTCATATCTAGTGCCCATGTTTTATCTCTCTCCATTTCATCTGTTCTCTCAGTCAGCAATACCACAGATTTCCCCAGCAGTGTAATAAGAAGTATGACACTCCCTTCGCATTTGACAAAGAAAGAGGGCCAAGCCAAGCCATGAGAGCCCAAGCACAATTCCTTGGCTTCTAATTTGATTAGCCAAGTGAGTGGGGAACCTGCTAATCTCTAATGAGAATTGAAGAGGAAGGACCAAGGTTTGGTCAAGGCATAAATTTTTCAAATGACACAATAGATGTTCAGTTACATATATGTGTGTGTGTATATATATGTATATATATATATATATATATATATATATATTCTAAAATATCAAAATTATTTAATGTAATAGGAAGACTTTTGACATTGGGAAAGTAAGGAGAGCAGGTGGCAGAGTCAAGGTGTTGAAGTCCTTAGGCCAAATTCTACACAGATAGTCCAGATACAACCAAGCTAAAAGAAGGCATTCAGAAGTTGGATAAATACCAATCACAACCCATAGAAACAGAAATTTTGTTGTTGACTTCCAGAAGGAAAGGGAAAGCTGAGTTCCAAGAGGGATGATAGGATGCAGGACCAGATGAGAAATACTTCCAAATGCTGTGTCCCTAGTTGAGGAGGACAGCTGATCATTGCCCTAACATAGACTCAGGCAGATATCAAGGCATACTGACTTCCTAATCAAAATATGTTATATCCATGTACACATGCTCTCTTTTATGAGTTGGACCTTGTGGAATATAGAGACACAGAAATTGTTCCACTTAAAACTTTTTAGTCAAATTTGAAAAGAGTAAGATGAGTTTTCTAATTATTATTTCTTCTTATTGTGAGTTTACATTATGCCATTCTTAAATTACACTTTAAAATGTGGGACTCTTACAATACAAGAAAAAGTAAATATTTACATTAACCCAATTGACTTTAGTGGAGTGAAATATTCAGGTAAACTAGCTAGAAGTTCAAAGAGTTACACTCGTGACTATTAAGGTATTTAAAGGACTGTTTTCTAGAAAATTTCAAGGTCTTATATTTGATCATTTCATCATATCCATTGTTTTGGTTTAACCCTGTGGAATTTGTTGTGATCATTTAATTGGTTTCTGTTTGTGGATTTTTTTTTTAAGTTTAGAGGTAAGTTGAGATTTATTTTTAATAAATTAGTATTTAAACAATCATAAGGGAAAAAGAGCACCTGTACCTGTAAAATTTGTTACATTTTCTGATATCCTTAAGTCAGATATAAAATAATAAATAAGGAAATAAGTGAATAAGTAAACGAATAATTACTCCTAGGTTTGGGAGAAGGCACCAGTATAAACATATGCCTTGATATGATGATGTATAACTTGACAATGTCATCAAAGAAAGCAAAAAGTAGGAAATTAGTTCTCACATTAGAACAAGGTCAAAAGAAATAGAATTAAATTAGAATTTGAATGTGTAATTCTGGTTCTTTTGAAGAAAAAGAAAAGTTCAGCTTCGGAATGGTTAATATACCCTGCTTCATTTTACTCTGAATATTCAAGTAAAACATTACAACATGTGTCTGAACAGGCATCTTGATAACAAATCTATAGCTCCAAGATTTTTGTCTCTAATACTAGTTCTCACAAAAATAAATCAGGGCTCCTTGCAGGGTGGCTACTTCCATGTTTGGGGCAGGGGAAATAAGTATAATCCAGGGACATCCTTTTGTTTTGTTTTGTTTTGTTTTGTTTTGTTTTGAGGTATGCGGACCTCTCACTGTTGTGGCCTCTCCCGCTGCGGAGCACAGGCTCTGGAAGCACAGGCTCAGTGGCCATGGCTCACGGGCCCAGCCGCTCTACGGCATGTGGGATCCTCCCAGACCAGGGCACGAACCCGCGTCCCCTGCATCAGCAGGCGGACTCCCAACCACTGCACCACCAAGGAAACCCCATCCTTAGTTTTTAAAAATTTTCCCCAAACAAGGGCATTTTTAGAGTTACTTAGGGAAACTGTTTAAAAGAACAAAAAAGTAAATATATTAGGTTGCTAACTGCCAGAGTGTGTTATCATTAACACACATACACACACAGCATAAATAGTCAATAACAATAATTACAGTTATTCAAATTTAAATCCTCAAGGTATGTAAATGTCTAAAAGTCCATAGAGGTTTTCAAAGCAGATAGATGTACAGGGTTCTGAAAGACATTTCTGCCTGTTAATTTAAGTAAGTTGATTATTGTCTCTAATAGTACGGGCCATTTGAGGGTGGAAAATGAGGGGAAATAAACTTTAACTGTGGTTCTCAGACCAAACTCAGTATGATAACCTATTAGGTAAAAGAGCATAAAATCAAACATGCTTAGAGAGGGGATAGTTGAGGCAAATCAGTCGTTGGCTATAATGTAAATTCCCTCCATTCTTCAAAGCACTGTAAGAGTTTGCCTTCACAGAATATATTTAAAAAGTCAGAATCAGGGAGTGGAATTTGAGACAAAGTTCTTATTCTGGGTTGTGATATTAAGAAAACTGAGTCTGATTTAAGAAACAGAAAATCCTTATGTTTATTAACATGTCTTTAAATGGCAGGATTGATTATTAGTGTAAATTTTTCCAAATGGTCATCTAAAGTGATATTCTAAAATTCAGTATCCAGCAAGAATTTTTCTTTATGTCTGATAAGACCCTTTGGGGGGACTTGTAGAATCTCCACAGATGCTCAGAACTATTCCTCTATGTATAGCCTCCAGTGTTCATAAAATTCCAATTCCTTGGTCAAATAAACTGGAAACTTAAAATGAGTGGGGGTGCAAGTTTGTGTGGGTGTTTTATTTCTTTCCATCCATATATTAGTCCATCTACACTTCAGAGCTTTCACTATAGTGGAATGAAATACAATGCTAAGGCCTAAAACAGAGATATCCCCATCTTACTACTGACCTACAGAGAATTAAAGTATGAGAATGCATAGCATGTATGTCCAAAAAGGAGAATCCATGAGTTAGTTCGGCTGCCTTCTGAGAAGTGGTAGACACTCGCTCCAGTTACCACTCCAGAGGAACATGAGTGACGTTCTCCTGAGGTGAGTATTCATGTCTTCTCTGCACTGGTTTATGCATATTTCAAACTGTCTACCCTAAAGGGTCACAGAAAAAGTATAGTAACTAGCATATGTAAAAGGCACAGTACCACACATAAAAGGACAAAAGTTTGTTCGTTTTTTTCCCATAAGATGGCTCAAGTAGCGCTTAGTTGTCTTTAACTTCATTCAGAACAATTTTGTTAGATTGTATTGTGACAGCTGTCATATCAGCATGCATTTAAAAAAATCAAAATTGGTGAATTTTTGTGTAGCCATTTTAATATTGAAAACGGAAGAAAAAAACGAACATTTTTGGCATATGCTTTATTATCTCAGGAAAGGTAAAAACACAAAGGAAACACACACAAAAAGATTTGTTCAGTGTATGGAGAAGGTGCTGTGACTGATTGAACATGTCAAAAGTGGTTTGTGAAGTTTTGTGCTGGAGATTTCTAGCTGGATGATGCTCCACAGTCAGGTAGACCAATTAAAATTGATAGCGATCAAATCAAGACATTAATTAAGAACAATCAACATTATACCATGTGGAAGATAGCCAAAATACTCAAAATAGCCAAATCAAGTGTTGAAAATCATTTTCACCTGCTTGGCTATGTTAATCGCTTTGTTGTTTGGGTTCCACATAAGGTAAGCGAAAAAACCTTCTTGACCTGTATTTCCACATGCGATTCTCTACTGAAACGTAATGAAATGTTCCGTTTCTGAAGTAAATTTTGACAGGCAATGAAAAGTGGATACTGTACAATAATGTGGAACAGAAGAGATCATAGCAAACAAAATGAACCACTATCAACCACACCAAAGGCTGGTCTTCATCCAAAGAGGGTGATATTGTATATATGGTGGGATTGGAAGGGAGTCCTCTATTATGAGCTCCTTCCAGAAAACCAAATAGTTAATTCCAACAAGTACTGCTTCCAATTAAACCAACTGAAAGCAGCACTCGATGAAAAGTATCTGTAATTTGTCAACAGAAAATGCATATTCTTCCACCAGGATAACCCAAGACTGCATGTTTCTTTGATGACCAGGCAAAAAGTGTTACAGCTTGGCTGGGAAGTTCTGATTCATCTGCTGTATTCACCAGATATTGCACCTTTGGATATTCATTTATTTCGGTCTTTACAAATTCTCTTAATGGAAAAAATTTCAATTCCCTGGAAGACTGTAAAAGGTACCTGGAACAGTTCTTTGTTCAAAAAGATAAAAAGTTTTAGGAAAATGGAATTATGAAGTTGCCTGAAAAATGGCAGACGGTAGTGGAACAAAATGGTGAATACGTTGTTCAATAAAGTTCTCAGTGAAAATGAAAAAATGCATCTTTTATTTTTATTTTTTTTATTTTTTATTTTTTTTTTTGCAGTATGTGGGCCTCTCGCTGTTGTGGCCTCTCCCGTTGCGGAGCACAGGCTCCGGACGCACAGGCTCAGCGGCCATGGCTCACGGGCCCAGCCGCTCCGCGGCATGTGGGATCTTCCCAGACCGGGGCACGAACCCATGTCCCCTGCATCGGCAGGCGGACTCTCAACCACTGCGCCACCAGGGAAGCCCTGTGTCTTTTATTTTTACTTAAAAACTGAAGGAACTTTTTAGCCAGCACAATACCTACCACAGTAAAATGCCTGAAATTTGGAATCTATTAATCACCGGTTACCATGTTTCTATGGAAAGAGTTAGCATCTTATTACCATTAGGAAATTAAAATACATAACGTTATACATTTTCACACTTCCAGACTCTGTTTAGCTGGAGTCAAGGCCCATAAAATTAGGCTTAGGTCTTTCTAAAGTGACTGACTAGAGTCAGAGTTCGTCATCAGCAGCTTCATTTCAGGCCATTTTACAAATTTTATAGCTTTTTCTTCATCTCCAAAATTGGAATTAATGCAATTTTAAGTTTCTCATGATAGCCACTTATCTAAAATTTTAAACAGAAATTATTAAAGTATTTTCCCCATACCATCCAATTTAAGCAAAAAAAAAAAGATATCCATCTACTCTGGTAGATTTGATTTAGGAACTGAGTATTTTTTCTGAGTGGGAATAATTCCATTATATATTTTAATGTAAATCTATAGAAAAGAATTAGACATGGAGAATAACAACAGCAAAACAAAAGATTAAATTGCTTGACAATAAGCTTGACAACTTAAAAGAGCTATTTTGTAAAATGTCTCTCTTTAAGGTTTGTTTAATATTTTTTCATGATTAGACTGGAGTCATAGATATTGGGGAGGAAGACCACAAATGTGAAGTGCCTTTCTCATTGTACAATGATAAAAACATGACTTACTATGGGTGGTAATGTTAGCTTTGATCACTTGGTTAAAGTGACATGTGGAATGTATGTGTATCCCACATTTATGTATACACTCATGCATATAGACACACATATGTACATGTATAGATGTGTGTGTGTATGTATAGTGGTATATGCTGGGTTTCTCCATTGTAATGTTTCCATTTTCCATAATTTCACCTCCTTTTGGAAAGAGTATCTGTATGTACAATTTGGGTTTCTTTATAAGCAAGGTTTGTCTTTTCCTTTTCATTTATTTATTCCATCATTCACTTGTATCATTATAGTTCATGGATATTTATTTAATTATATGGATTATAATTAGCTCATTATTTATTTTGAAAAAATGCATTTTTATACTTGGTTTGTATGTATTAGAATCTAAATCAGGTATACTCTTTGTATTTGGTTATATTTGAATCTGATCTAAAACAACCCCTCCAAATAAAAAATTAAAAATAAATAAATAAAACAACCCCTCCCCTTTTAATGAAATGAACTTTTTGGAGAAATTGAGTAAATTGTCCTACAGAATATCCCATATTCTGGATTTTGCTGACTGATTGTCTGTGTCAGTGTTTAAAATGTTTATCTATGTCCTGGATTTTTTGTAGACAGGAAGTCAATTTTAAAATCTAGATTAAAGCTAAATTTATTTTACAAGGATATTTCTTGGGTTGCACTGAGTACTTAAGATAGATTGCATCCTATCAGAATGTACATAATGTCTGAGATGTCTCAGCTTTAATAATGCTAAAAATGACCAATGGGTTCAGGCGATGAAAGTCTGATCCTTTCTTTATAAAGGTCCCTGTCAACCTTTTATTAACAATTTTTTTCATTTGCTGATTACCATTTCCCTGACATAACTTTCATTGTCAGATATGAAATGATGGTTTTCCATGATCTTATTCCAATAACCTGCTGAATTGTTCTTTTTTTACTTTTTTATTAATTGAACTATAGTTGACTTAAAATATTATGTTTCAGGTATATGACATAGTAATTTGATATTTTTATATATTATAATCTTTTTAAAGCTATTATAAAATACAGGCTATATTCCCTGTGCTGGACTTTCTATTCTAACATCTTTTTTATGTTATGCCTAGTAGTTTATACATCTAATCCCCTTCCCCTATCTTTCCTCTCCCTCCACCCCTCTCCTCACTGATAATTAATAGTTTCTTCTCTATTCCTGAGTCTGTTTGTCTGTTATACTCTTTCTTTTGTTTTATTTTTTAGATTTACATATAAGTGATATCATACAGTGTTCGTCTTTCTCTGACTTACTTACTTCACTAAGCATCACACACTCCTATTCCGTACATGTTGTTGCAAGTGACAAAATTTCCAGTGGCTAATATTCCATTGAATATATATACAAAATATATCCTCTTGATCCTTTTATCCATTGATAGACACTTAGATTTCTTCTATATCTTGACTGTGGTAAATAATGCTATTAGGAACATTGGGGTGCATATATCTTTTCATATTAGTTATTTTCTTCAGATATATACCTACGAGGGGAATTGCTGAATAATATGGTAGCTGTATTTTTAAGTTTCTGAGGAACGTTCATATTGTTTTCCATAATGGCTATACCAATTTACATTCCTAACAACAAATACTAGGGTTTTCTTTTCTCCACATCTTTGACAACACTTATTTGTTGCCTTTTGATGATAGACATTCTGAAAAATGTGAAGTGGTATCTTGTTGTGGTTTTGATTTGAATTTCCCAGCTGATTAGTGATGTTGAACATCTTTTCATGTGTTCATTGGCCATCTGTATGCCTTCTTTGGAAAAATTCCAATTTGGGTCTTCTACCCATTTTTTTTTGTTTTGGATTATCTGTTTTTTGAGATTGAATTGTATGATATATATATATATATATATATGTATGTTGTATATTAATCCCTTATCAGACATATCATTTGCAAATATCTTGCCCCATTCAGTAGGTTGATTTTTCTTTTTTTGATGGTTTCCTTTACTGTGAAAAAGCTTTTAATTTTAATCAGATCCCCTTTGTTTATGTTTTATTTTATATCTCTTGCCTGAGGAGACAGATTAAAAAAATATATTGCTGAGTCTTATGTCAAAGAGTATACTGCCTGTGTCTTCTTCTAGGAGTTTTATGGTTTCTGTTCTTATGTATAGATCTTTAATCTTTTTTTTTTTAGTTTATTTTAGTATACATTGTGAAAAAATGTTTTCAATTATTTAAATACAGCTATCCAGTTTTTTCCACATCACTTATAAAGGAGAATGTATAATCTTGCCTCCTTTGTCATAAATTAATTGACTATGTGTGTGTGCATTTGTTTCTGTGCTCTATATTCTGTTCCATTGATCTATGTGTCAGTATTTGTTCCAGTACTAAACTCTTTTTTTTTTTTAATAAATTCATTTGTTTATTGTTTTGGCTGCATTGGGTCTTTGTTTCTGCATGCAGGCTTTCTTTAGTTGCAGCTAGCTGGGGCTATTCTTCATTGTGATGTTCTGGCTTCTCATTGCAGTGGCTTCTCTTACTGTGGAGCACAAGGTCTAGGCATGCAGGCTTCAGTAGTTGTGGCTCATGGACTCTAGAGCTCAGGCTCAGTAGTTGTGGTGCATGGTCTTAGCTGCTCCACAGCATGTGGGATCTTCCCAGACCAGGGCTCGAACCCATGTCCCCTGCATTGGCATGCAGATTCTTAAACACTGCATCACCAGGGAAGTCCTAAACTGTTTTGATTACTGTAACTTTGTAATATATTCTGAAGTCTGGGGGCTTGTTACTCTGGCTTTGTATTTTTTTCTCAAGATTTCTTTGGCTTTGGCTATTCAGGGTCTTTTGTGGTTCCACACATATTTTAGGATTATTTGCTCTAGTTCTGTGAAATATGTCATGGTATTTTCATAAGGACTTATTAAATATGTAGATTGTTTTGAGTAGTATGGACATTTTAATAATATTAATTTTTCCAATGCCTGAACATGAGCTATCTTTCCATTTATTTGTATCATCTTCAATTTTATTCATCAATGTCTTGTTTTTTAAAGTATAGGACTTTCACCTCCTTAGTTAAATTTATTCCTAGACATTTTATTCTTTTTCATGCAATTGTAAATTGAAATATTTTCTTGCTTTCTCTTTCTGCTTGTCCATTATTAGTGTATAGAAAAGAAACAGATTTCCATATATTAATCTTGCATTGCAACTTTACTGAATTCACTTATTAGTTCTAATAGTCTTTTTGGTGGAGACTTAGGGTTTTCTCTATATAGTATCATGTCATCTGCAAATAGTGATGATTTAACTTCAATTCCTTCCAAGTTGGATGCATTTATTTTGATGGCTTGTCTGATTGCTGTGACTAGGGCTTCCAATGCTATGTTAAATAGAATTGACAAGAGCACACATCCTTGTCTTGTTCCTGATCTTAGAAGGAAAGTTTTCAGCTTTTCACCATTGAGTATCATGTTAGCTGTGGGTTTGTCATAAACGGCCTTTATTATGTTGAGATATGTGTGCTCTATACCAACTTTGTTGAGTTTTCATTGAACTTTGGCAAATGTTTTTCTCTGCCTCATTGAACTTTGGCAAATGTTTTTCTCTGCCTTTGAGATGATTATGTGATTTTTATTGTTCTGTTTGTTACTGTGGTGTATCACATTAATTGATTTGTGGATATTGAACCATATTTGCATATCTGGAATAAATCCTGCTTGATCATATATGATCACTTTTATTTTTAAATTTGATTTGCTAATATTTTGTTGAAAAATTTTATATCTAAATCATCAAAAATGCTGTCTTGTATTTTTTGTAGTGTCTTCATCTAGATTTGTTATCAGGATAATTCTGATCTCATAGAATGAGTTTGGGAGTGTTCTCTCTTTATCAACTTTTTGAAAAGTTTAAAAAGGATAGTTATTAACCCTTCTTTATATATGTAGTAAAATTCCACTGTGAAGCTATCCTTTTCTGGACTTTTTTTTTTTGTTGTTGAGAATTTTGATTACTGAATTAATTTCAATACTAGTAATCAGTCTGTTCAGATTATCTATTTCCACCTGATTCAGTCTTGGAATATTGTATGTTTCCATAAATTTATCCATTCTTCTAGACTGTCCAATTTTTGTTATATAACTCTCTGTAATATTCTATGATTGTTTGTATTTCTGTGATATAAGCTGTAACTTCTCTTTCATTTATTACTATGTTTATTTTGATCCTCTCTCTTTTTTTCTTAATGAGCCTGGCAAAGGTGTTCTTGATTTTATCTTTCCAAAAATCAGCTCTTGGTTTCAATGATCCTTTCAATATTTTATCTATATATTATATATTTATGCTCTTATCTTTAACATTTCCATACTTCTGCTGACTTTGAGCTTTGTTTTTCTTTTCTATTCCATTCGATGTTTGGTTAGGTTGTTTACTTGAGAATTTTCTTGTTTCTTGAGTTAGCCCTGTATTATTATAAACTCACTCTTAGAACTATCTTTTCTGGGTGCCATAGATTTTGGAAAGTTGTGGTTTTATTTTTATTTTTCTCAAGTTATTTTATAATCTCTTCATGACCCACTGGGTTTTTAGTAGCATTTGTTTAATATCCACATGTTTGTGGATTTGACATTTTTCTTTCTATAGCAATTTCTAGTTTCATATCATGTTGGTTGGAAAAGATTCTTGATATAATGCTTATCCTCTTACATTTGTTGAGAATTGTTTCATGCCCTATCTTGTGATCTATCCTGGATAGTGTTCTGTGTGCACTTTAAAATAATGTGTATCCTGTTATTTTTTAATGAAATGTCCTTTAAAAATATCTATTAATTCCAACTAGTATAATATATCATTTAAGGCCACTGTTTTCATGTTGACTTTCTGTCTGGATAATATTTTTATGTCTGAGTAGTATTCTATTGTACATATATGCCACATCTACTTTATCCATTCATCACTTGCTTCCATATCTTGGCAATTGTAAATAATGCTGCTATGAACATTGGGGTGCATGTTGTCTTTTTGAATTATAAGACATGACACCATAAAACTCCTAGAAGAGAATATAGGCAAAACATTCTCTGACATAAATTTTACCAATGTTTTCTTAGGTCAATCTCCCAAGGCAACAGAAATAAAAACTAAAATAAACAAATGGAACCTGATCAAACTTACAAGCTATTGCACAGCAAAGAAAACCATTTAAAAAAAAAAGAAAGGAAAACCTACAGAATGGGCGAAAATACTTGCAAATGATGTGACAGACAAGGGCTTAATCTCCAAAATATACAAACAGCTTATACAACTCAACAAGAAAAAAACAAACAACCTAATTGAAAGATGGGCAGAAGACCTTAATAAGCATTTCTTCAAAAAGGACATACAGATGGCCAGTAGGCACATGAAAAGATGCTTAACATCACTAATAATTAGAGAAATGCAAATCAAAACTGCAATGAGGTACCACGACAGACCGGTCAGAATGGCCATCATTAGAAAGTCTACAAATAAATGCTGGTGAGTGTGTGGAGAAAAGGGAACCCACCTACACAGTGGGTGGGAATGTAAGTTGGTAGAGCCACTATGGAAAAGATTATGGAAGGTCCTCAGAAAACTAAAAATCGAATCACCATAAGATTCAGCAATCCCTCTCCAAGGAATATAACCAGACAAATGTATAATTCAAAAAGAAACATGCACCCCTATGTTTATATCAGCACTATTCACAATAGCCAAAACATGGAAACAACTTAAATGTCCATCAACAGATGAATGGATAAAGCAGATGAGGTACATATATACAATAGAATACAACTCAGCCATTAAAAAGAATGAAATAATGCCATTTGCAGTAATATGGATGCAACTAGAGATTATCATACTATGTGAAGTAAGTCAGAAAGAGAAAGACAAATACCATATGATATCACTTATATGTGAATCTCAAATATGGCACAAATAAACCTATCCACAAAACAGAAACAGACTCATAGACTTAGAGAAGAGACTTGTTGCCAAAGGGTGGGGTGGAAGGGAAAGGGATAGACTGGGAGTTTGGGGTTGGTACAAGCAAATGATTATATATAGAAAGGATAAACAACAAGGTCCTAATGTATAGCACATGGAATTGTATTCAATATCCTGTGATAAAACATAATGGAAAAGAATATTAAAAATGTATATATGTGTAAAACTGAGTCAGTTTCCTGTACAACATAGAAATGCACAACATTGTAAATCAACTATACTTTAATAAAAATAAATACATAATTAAAAATAAATATGCTACGATTATATCAAAGATTTGCCTATGTTTTCTTTTTCTTTATTTTTTTTTTACATCTTCATTGGAGTATAATTGCTTTACAATGGTGTGTTAGTTTCTGCTTTATAACAAAGTGAATCAGTTATACATATACATATGTTCCCAATCCCTTCTCTCTTGCATCTCCCTCCCTCCCACCCTCCCTACACCACCCCTCCAGGTGGTCACAAAGCACAGAACTGATCTCCCTGTGCTATGTGGCTGCTTCCAAGTAGCTATCTATTTTAGGTTTAGGTTTAGTATGTATATATGTCCATAACACTCTCTCGCTTTGTCACAACTTACCCTTCCCACTCCCTGTATCCTCAAGTCCATTCTCTAGTAGGTCTGTGTATTTATTCCTGTCTTACCCCTAGGTACTTCATGACATTTTTTTTTCCTTGAATTCCATATATATGTGTTAGCATACAGTATTTATCTTTCTCTTTCTGACTTACTTCACTCTGTATGACAGACGCTAAGTCCATCCACCTCATTACAAATAGCTCAATTTCGTTTCTTTTTATAGCTGAGTAATATTCCATTGTGTATAAGTGTCACATCTTCTTTATCCATTCATCCGATGATGAACACTTAGGTTGTTTCCATCTCCTGGCTACTGTAAATAGAGCTACAATGAACATTTTGGTACATGACACTTTTTGAATTATGGTTTTCTCAGGGTATATGCCCAGTAGTGGGATTGCTGGGTCATATTTGTAGTTTTTTAAGGAAACTTCAAACTGTTCCCCATAGTGGCTGTACCAATTCACATTCTCACCAGCAGTGCAAGAGTGTTCCCTTTTCTCCACACCCTCTCCAGCATTTATTGTTTCTAGATTTTTTGATGATGGCCATTCTGACTGGTGTGAGATGATATCTCATTGTAGTTTCGATTTGCATTTCTCTAATGATTAATGATGCTGAGCATTCTTTCATGTGTTTGTTGGCAGTCTGTATATCTTCTTTGGAGAAATGTCTATTTAGGTTTTCTGCCCATTTTTAGATTGGGTTATTTGTTTTTTGTTATTGAGCTGCATGAGATGCTTATAAATTTTGAAGATTAATTCTTTGTCAGTTGCTTCATTTGCAAATATTTTCTCCCAGTCTGAGGGTTGTCTTTTCATCTTGTTTATGGTTTCCTTTGCTGTGAAAAATCTTTTAAGTTTCATTAGGTCCAATTTATTTATTTTTGTTTTTATTTCCATTTCTCTAGGAGGTGGGTCAAAAAGGATCTTGCTGTGATTTATGTCATAGAGTGTTCTGTCTAGGTTTTCCTCTAAGAGTTTGATAGTTTCTGGCCTTACATTTAGGTCTTTAATCCATTTTTAGCTTATTTTTGTGTATGGTGTTAGGGAGTGTTCTAATCTCATACTTTTACATGTACTTGTCCAGTTTTCCCAGCACCACTTATTGAAGAGGCTGTCCTTTCTCCACTGTACATTCCTGCCTCCTTTATCAAACATAAGGTGACCATATGTGCATTAGTTTATCTCTTGGCTTTCTATCTTGTTCTATTGATCTATCTCTCTGTTTTTGTGCCAGTATCACACTGTCTTGATTACTGCAGATTTCTAGTATAGTCTGAAGTCAGGGAGCCTGATTCCTCCAGCTCCATTTTTCATTCTCAAGATTGCTTTGGCTATTCGTTGTCTTTTGTGTTTCCATGCAAATTGTGAATTTTTTTGTTCTATTTCTGTGAAAAATGCCAGTGGTAGTTTGCTAGGGATTGCATTGAATCTGTAGATTGCTTTGGGTAGTAGATTCATTTTCACAATGTTGACTCTTCCAATCCAAGAACATGATATCTCTCTCTCTCTATTTGTATCATCTTTAATTTCTTTCATCAGTGTCTCTTAATTTTCTGCATACAGGTCTTTTGTCTCCTTAGGTAAGTTTTTTCCTAGATATTTTATTTTCTTTGTTGCAATGGTAAACGGGAGTGTTCTCTTGATTACACTTTCAGATTTTTCATTAGTGTATAGGAATGCCAGAGATTTCTGTGCATTAACATTGTATCCTGCTACTTTAGCAAATTCATTGATTAGCTGTAGTAGTTTTCTGGTAGCATCTCTAGGATTCTCTATGTGTAGTATAATCTCATCTACAAACAGTAACAGCTTTACTTCTTCTTTTCCCATTTGGATTCCTTTTATTTCCTTTTCTTCTCTGACTGCTGTGGCTAAAACGTCCAAAACTATGTTGAATAAGAGTGGTGAGAGTGGGCAACCTTGTCTTGTTCCTGATCTTAGTGGAAATGGTTTCAGTTTTTCACCATTGAGGGTGATGTTGGCTGTGGGTTTGTCATATATGGTCTTTATTATGTTGAGGAAAGTTCCCTCTATGCCTATTTTCTGCAGGGTTCTTATCATAAATGGGTGTTGAATTTTGTCGAAACCTTTCTCTGCATCTATTGAGGTGATCATATGCTTTTTCTCCTTCAGTTTGTTAATATGGTGTATCACATTGATTGATTTGCATATATTGAAGAATCCTTGCATTCTTGAGATAAACCCCACTTGATCATGGTATATGATCCTTTTAATGTGCTGCTGGATTCTGCTTGCTAGCATTTTGTTGAGGATTTTTGCATCTATGCTCATCAGTGATATTGGCCTGTAGTTTTCTTTCTTTGTGACATCCTTGTCTGGTTTTGGTATCAGGGTGATGGTGGCCTTGCAGAATGAGTTTGAGAGTGTTCCTCCCTCTGCTATATTTTGGAAGAGTTTAAGAAAGATAGGTGTTGGCGCTTCTCTAAATGTTTGATAGAATTCACCTGTGAAGCCATCTGATTCTGGGCTATTCTTTGTTGGAAGAGTTTTAATCACAGTTTCAATTACAGTGCTTGTGATTGGTCTCTTCATATTTTCTATTTATTCCGGATTCAGTCTTGGCAGGTTGTGCATTTATAAGAATTTGTCCATTTCTTCCAGGCTGTCCAGTTTATTGGCATAGAGTTGCTTGTAGTAATGTCTCATGATCTTTTGTATTTCTGCAGTGTCAGTTGTTATTTCTCCTTTTTCATTTCTATTTCTATGGATTTGAGTCTTTTCCCTTTTTTTCTTGATGAGTCTGGCTAATGCTTATCAATTTTGTTTATCTTCTCAAAGAACCAGCTTTTAGTTTTATTGATCTTTGCTATTGTTTCCTTCATTTCTTTTTCATTTTTTTCTGCTCTGATTTTTATGATTTCTTTCCTTCTGCTAACTTTGGGGGTTTTTTGTTCTTCTTTCTCTAACTGCCTTAGGTGTAAGGTTAGGTTGTTTATTCAAGATATTTCTTGTTTCTTAAGGTAGGATTGTATTTCTATAAACTTCCCTCTTAGAACTGCTTTTGCTGCATCCCATAGGTTTTGGGTCGTCGTATCTCCATTTTCATTTGTTTCTAGGTATTTTTTGATTTCCTTTTTGATTTCTTCAGTGATCACTTTGTAATTAAGTAGTGTATTTTTTAGCCTCCATGTGTTTGTAGTTTATACAGATCTTTACCTGTCATTGATATGTAGTCTCAGAGCATGGTCAGAAAAGATACTTGATAAATTTCAATTTTCTTAAATTTACCAAGGCTTGATTTGTGATCCAAGATACGATCTATCCTGGAGAATGTTCCATGAGCACTTGAGAAAAATGTGTATTCTGTTGTTTTTAGATGGAATGTCCTATAAATATCCATTAAGCCCATCTTGTTTAATGTATCATTTAAAACTTGTGTTTCCTTATTTATTTTTCATTTTGGATGATACGTCCATTAGTGAATGTGTGGTGTTAAAGTCCCCTACTATGAAAGTGTTACTGTCGATTTCCCATTTTATGGCTGAGTATTTGCCTTATGTATTGAGGTGCTCCTATGTTGGGTGCATAAATATTTACTATTGTTATATCTTCTTCTTGGATCAATCCCTTGATCATTATGTAGTGTCCTTCTTTGTCTCTTCTATTAGTCCTTATTTTAAAGTCTATTTTGTCTGATATGAGAATTGCTACTCCAGCTTTCTTTTTGTTTCCATTTTCATGGAATACCTTTTCCTTCCCCTTACCTTCAGTCTGTGTGTGTCTATAGGTCTGAAGTGGGTCTCTTGTAGACAGCATATATATGGGTCCTGTGTTTGTAACCATTCAGCCAATCTGTGTCTTTTGGTGGGAGCATTTAATCTATTTACATTTAAGGTAATTATTGATATGTATATTCCTATTCCAATTTTCTAAATTGTTTTGGGTTTGTTATTGTAGGTCTTTTGCTTCTCTTCTGTTTCTTGCCTAGAGAAGTTCCTTTAGCATTTGTTGTAAAGCTGGTTTGGTGGTGCTGAACTCTTTCAGTGTTTGCTTGTCTGTAAAGGTTTTAAATTCTCCATAAAATCTGAATGAGATCCTTGCTGGGTAGAGTAATCTTGGTTGTAGGTTTTTCTCCTTCATCACTTTAAATGTCCTGCCAGTCCCTCTGGTTTATAGAGTTTCTGCTGAAAGATCAGCTGTTAACCTTATGGGGATTCCCTTGTGTCTTATTTGTTGTTTTTCCCTTGCTGCTTTTAATATGTTTTCTTTGTATTTAATTTTTGACAGTTTGATTAATATATGTCTTGGTGTATTTCTCCTTGGATTTATCCTGCATGGGACTCTCGGTGCTTCCTGGACTTGTTTAACTATTTCCTTTCCCATATTAGGGAAGTTTTCAACTATAGTCTCTTCAAATATTTTCTCAGTCCCTTTCTTTTTCTTTTCTTCTTCTGGATCCCATATAATTCGAATGTTGGTGTGTTTAATGTTGTCCCAGAGGTCTCTGAGACTGTCCTCACTTCTATCCATTGTTTTTTCTTTATTCTGCTCTGTGGTAGTTATTTCCACTATTTTATCTTCCAGGTCACTTATCCGTTCTTCTGCCTCAGTTATTCTGCTATTGATCCCATCTAGAGTATTTTTCATTTCATTTATTTTGTTGTTCATCATTGCTTGTTTCATCTGTAATTCTTCTAGGTCCTCATTAAATGTTTTTTGCATTTTGTCTATTGTATTCCCAAGATTTTTGATCATCTTTTCTATCATTATTCTGTATTCTTTTTCAGGTAGACTGCCTATTTCCTCTTCATTTTTTACATCTGGTGGGTTTTTATCTTGCTCCTTCATCTGCGGTGTTCTTTTCTGTCTTCTCATTTTGCTTATCTTGCTGTGTTTGGGGTCTCCTTTTTGCAGGCTGTACGTTCATAGTTCCCATAGTTCTTGGTGTCTGTCCCCAGTGGCTAAGGTTGGTTCAGTGGGTTGTGTAGGCTTCCTGGTGGAGGGGACTAGTCCCTGTGTTCTGGTGGATGAGGCTGGATCTTGTCTTTCTGGTGGGCAGGTCCACGTCTGGTGGTGTGTTTTGGGGTGTCTGTGCACTTATTATGATTTTAGGCAGCCTCTCTGCTAATGGGTGGGGCTGTGTTCCTGTTTTGCTAGTTGTTTGGCATAGGGTGTCCAGCACTGTAGTTTGCTGGTCGTTGAGTGAAGCTGGGTGATGGCATTGAGATGGAGATCTCTGGGAGATTTTCGCCATTTGATATTATGTGGAGCTAGGAGGTCTCCTGTTGACCAGTGTCCTGAAGTTGGCTCTCCCACCTCAGAGGCACAGCACTGACTCCTGGCTGCAGCACCAAGAGCCTTTCATCCACACGGCTCAGAATAAAAGGGAGAAAAAGTAGAGAGAAAGAATTAGTAGACGTAGGAAGAAAGAAAGAAAGAAAGGAAGAAAGAAAGAAAGGAAGGAAGGAAGGAAGGAAGGAAGGAAGGAAGGAAGGAAGGAAGGAAGGAAGAAAGAAAGAAGAAAAGAAGGAAAGAAAGAAAGAAAGGAGAGTGGGAGCGAGGGATGGTGGGAGGAAGGAAAGAAGGAAGGAAGGAGGGAAGGAAGGAAAAAAGAAAGAAAGAAAGAAGACAAAGTAAATAAAGTAAAGTAAAATATAATAAAGTTATTAAATTAAAAATAATTATTAAGAAAAAAATTTTAAAAAAATAACGGACGGATAGAACCTTAGGGCAAATGGTGGAAGCAAAGCTATACAGACAAAGTCTCGTACGGAAGCATACACATACACACTCACAAAAAGAGGAAAAGGGGAAAAAAACATAAATCTTGCTCTCAAAGTCCACCTCTTCAATTTGGGATGATTCGTTTTCTAAGGAATGGAAGGAAGGAAAGAAACAAAGAAGGAAAAAAGAAGATAAAGTAAAATAAAATAATTAAAATTAATTATTAAGAAAAAACAATTTAAAAAAGAAAAATAATGGACAGATAGAACCCTAAGACAAATGGTGAAAGCAAAGCTATACAGACAAAATCTCACACAGAAGCATACACATACACACTCAGAAAAGGAGGAAAAGGGGAAAAAATCATAAATCTTACTCTCAAAGTCCACCTCCTCAATTTGGGATGATTCGTTTTCTATTCATGTATACCACAGATGCAGGGTACATCAAGTTGATTGTGAAGCTTTAATCCGCTGCTTCTGAGGCTGCTGGGAGAGATTTCCCTTTCTCTTCTTTGTTCTCACAGCTCCCAGGGCTCAACTTTGGTTTTGGCCCCACCTCTGTCTGGAGGTTGCCGGAAGGCATCTATTCTTCACTCAGACAGGACGGGGTTGAAGGAGCAGCTGCTTCAGAGAGTCTGGCTCACTCAGGCCAGGGGGAGCGAGGGGCACGGAGTGCAGGGCGAGCCTGCAGTGGCAGAGTCCAGCATGACGTTGCACCAGCCTGAGGCGCACCGTGCGTTCTCCCAGGGAAGTTGTCCCTGGACCCCGGGACCCTGGCAGTGGTGGGCTGCACAGGCTTCCCAGAAGGGGGGTGTGGATAGTGACCTGTGCTCGAAGACAGGCTTCTTGGTGGCGTCAGCAGCAACCAACCTTAACGTCTCATGCCCTTCTGTGGGGTCCGCACTGTTAGCTGCGGCTCACACCTGTCTCTGGAGCTCCTTTAAGCAGCACTCTTAATCCCCTCTCCTCGCGCAATAGGAAACAAAGAGGGAAGAAAAAGTCTCTTGCCTCTTTGGCAGGTCCAGACTTCTCCCCGGACTCCCTCCCAGTTAGCAGTGGTGCACTAACCCCCTGCAGGCTGTGTTCACGCTACCAACCCCAGTCCTCTCCCTGCACTCCGAAGCCTGAACCTCAGCTCCCAGCCCCACCCACCCCCACCCACCCTGGTGGGTGAGAAGGCAAGTCTCTTGGGCTGTTGAGTGCCAGTTGGCACCGATCCTCTGTGCGGGAATCCCTCCACTTTTCCCTCCACACCCCTGTTGCTGTGCTCTCCTCCGCAGCTCTGAAGCTTTCCCCCTCTGTCATCCGCAGTCTCCGCCTGTGAAGGGGCTTTCTAGTGTGTGGAAACCTTTCTTCCTTCACAGCTACCTCCCACTGGTGCAGGTCCCGTCCCTATCCTTTTGTCTCTGTTTATTCGTTTTTCTTTTGCCCTACTCGGGGACTTTCTTGCCTTTTGGGAGGTCTGAGGTGTTCTGCCAGCGTTCAGTAGGTGTTCTGTAGGAGTTGTTCCACGTGTAGATGTATTTCTGGTGTATCTGTGGGGAGGAAGGTGAGCTCCACGTCTTACTCTTCCACCATCTTCCCCCTCTACTTCGCCTATGTTTTCTTCAGGAAGTTTTATGGTTTCCAGTCTTACATTTAGATTCTTAGTCCATTTTTAGTTTCTTTTTGTATATGAGAAAATGTTCTAATTTCATTCTTTTACATGTAGCTGACTGGTATTCCAAATACTACTTTTTGAAGAGATGGTCTCTTCATTGTATAGTCTAGTCTTTTCTGTTGTAAATTAATTGAGCATAAGTATGTGGGTTTATTTCTGGGC